>NW_025352593.1:0-7723 GCF_016433145.1 Gracilinanus agilis
CACACACACACACACACACAGTCTATCAAGTGAATTCTGGCTTTCAAGTCCCTGCCCTTCCAGCCTCCTAACCCCTATTCCCCCCCTTCCCACTCCCCTCTCCTCCAAAGACCTGGTCCTTCCCAGTCACCTTTTCCATTGATGAATTCTCTTTCAGGACTCTATCCTTTCACAAACATTCTTTTTTAATTAAGTTGCAAGTCATTCCGCAAACATGTCTTTAATTTCCCCATGTCTAAGGCCTTTGCTTATGTATAATCCCACTACCTGGAAATTCTTCTGGGTCTTCCAGTCTCCAGCCATCCAGATCCTTCCTCTCTCCTTTAAGGTACACAAATGCCACCTTCTCCAAGAAGTCTTCCCAGATTCTCTCAACCTTCTCCCCACTAAGTGATGACTTCCTCCTCTAAACCCTGCAGACCTTTTCTAGTAAATGTCCCAAGTCAGGGACAAATATATTCTGTTTTATATGGGTGACTCTTCCCTTTATATACCTTAAGAGTTACTTATTAAGACTTTCCCTTCTTTTTCTGTCCCTCCCACCTTTGCTGGAGGACTATATTTCCCTTCCTAGAAATGTTTGTGAACTCATCAAGCCAATCATGGGATCAAAGGAGCCAAAAGGGACTAAAGAGTTCTTTTGAATTCAATTCCCCACCCTTATTTTTGCAAATGAAGGAACTGATACCAAAAATGGAGAAACTGACTTGTTTGGGATCACACAGATGTCCAATCTGAATTCAGGTCCTCTGCTTCCTAGGACCAAGGTGCCTTCTCTCAACAGGGACTGAAGAGCCATTCAAATCCTTCCTCTAACTTCTGTATGATCCTGAAAAAATCATGTTGGCTCGCTGAGCCCAAGACAATTTCTTGGGACTGACCCGCTAAATTTATCAGTACTTCTTGAGGATATCATAAAGCCTGATTTTTATATCCTTTAGTAACCTTTGCCCCAAAGTCACACAGTTAAGTAACAGAGTCAGAATCTGAACCTAGGTTCCCCCCACCCTCAAGAGAGATTTCTTTGAGGCCAGAAGCTTTTCTTCGTATTCTCAGGGTTTAGTTAGCATGGTGCCTGTACTTAATAAGTACTTAATAAATGGACACAATAATAAATGCTTGTTCACTGACTGACTGTCTCCAGAGTCAACAGTGTACCACAAATGAGTTGAAGCCATGAATTAGGGAAGAAAACCCCCCCTCCAACATTTTTCATCCTTTTTTTTTTTTTTTTTTACAAATTTTATTTTGTACCTTGTCACATAAGTCTTTGCTTGCTTCAGCAAAGAAATGTAAGAACTGCATGTCCGTAATAGGTTGGCTCATCAAACACATTTAGAAGCATCTTCTTTGAACCACAGATGTCCCAAATTCTCTGTAATCCATAGAAGTGACCCACATCTGCTTGAAACTGCTCAGTGATGTCACAATGGAGGCTCCAATCCATGTGGAGAACCATCTATCTGGAGGGGCTGTTATCTTGATGGGAATGTCCTTTGGGGCTTGCTGTTCTGTTTCCTTCATTAAGCGGTCATCTAGCCCTGGAAATAGGGAAGAGCCACCGGAGAGCAGAATGTCCCCAAAAAGAGACTTCTGTATGTCAGTATCACACTTCAGGATACTGTTGGGAACCATTTTGGAGAGCCCAGGTAACTGTATACCAAGCTCTTCTGGGTCAAAGAGAACCTCAGGTCCCTGGAACAACTGGTCTCCAAAACGGATGATGTTCCCATCAGGAAGTCTGTAGTCTCTTGAGACTTCCTCAGGTCTCCTGCTCAGCTCCTTTTGTGGATCTAAGGCCACATAGCACAGCTTCTCTTTGATGTCATCCACCAATCCTTTGTCTAGTGTACAAGGGAAGGTCCTCCCACTGTTTATCAGCAGTCGCAGGAGATACTCAGTAATATCCTTCCCTGCCACATAAAGTTTGGAAACTGCATGAGGCAAGGAATACCCCTCAAACACAGGGACCGTGCAGGTGACACTGTCTCCACTGTCCACCACTAGCCCCGTGACACAGGCTGATGCATAGAGAGCCAAGACCGCTTGGTCAGATAGGTAGAACGCTGGTACTTTGAAGCTCTCAAACATCAACTCTGCCATTTTCTCCCGGTTGTTCCTGGGGTTCAAAGATGGTTCTGTCATGAGTACTGGTCTCTCAGAGGACTTAATCCCAAGTTCCCAATCAAAGAGGTGTCTCCATAGCTGCTCCATGTCATCCCACAATGTGATGATGCCTCGTTCAATTGGATTCTGCAAAAATAAGGACTCGCCCTTGTACAAGGCCTCCTCCCCAACATAGTACAGTTTCTGATTCTGCTCGTTGTTTCCCATTTTGTACCTGGGATGCCCAACAACTGTAGTGATGACATGCCGAGGACCTATCTCTCCAGACACGCCAGCCTTACATAGCCCTGAGCCATTGTCAAAGATGACGGCAGGAGTCTCTAAAATGTGTGGATTAAACATTCTTGGCGCATTCTCTGCTCACACTACTTCTTGCTTGTTCACTTGCCAAAATAAAAGTGGTTCCTTCTTCCCTCCTCACACCGCTTTATGACAATTGAAAAGATCTTGGAATGTTGGATGACCCAAGCTTCTGGGGTTCTTGCCTTGCTAGCACAGAGATTGGTTGGTCAGTCCAGAAAGCTCTGGAGAGGCCCTCATCTTTGATCAACTAGTTGACCCAGTTTCCTTCAGGCAGCTTGGGGGCTAGACCTTTTCAAGGCTGCTTCTTCCCTAGGTAACAATCAAGGCTAGGCAACCATTGTCCTGGGAGACCCTCCTCTCCCCCCCCTCCTCCCCTATTGTCAGAGAGGAGTCAGATTCAGATCCATGATGCTCAACATACCAGCTTTTCCAGTTTGGTATGAAAGCAATGAACTGGGGAAAGGTGGGCAGGTCATCGAAACAAACGCCTCCACAAGTCAGCCAGGAAGTTTGTGTAAAAGCCCTTGTCCTCAAGGACCCTACTATCATGATATGCATAGGCAGGAAAAGATAAATCATAATAAAAGGCAAGTATATATCAGACAAATCACATCGTTTTTGTGTTGGAAGGAAACTCAGATGCCATTTTGGTTTGACCCATACTCTAAAGGAATTCCTGTTGTAACATACTTTGAGACATGCTTGGGGAAACCAACCCTCTTAAAGGAGTCAGGATCCATTTCACTTGTCTGTACCGAACTGCCTATCCTTTGGCTAAAAAATGCTGGGAACCACGAAAGAAAATATTGGTCCTGTGGGTTCAAGTCTTGACGCTGACACTTCCTAAGGCTGTTGTGGCTATGTCTATTGACATCTCTGAGCCTGAGGCAAAAATGTCTATGTTAAGGTTATTGTTCAGTTGTTTGTGACCCACCTTCGGGGTTTTCTTGGCAAAGACACTGAAGAGGTTTGTCATTTCCTTCTCCATCTCATTTTACAGATGAGAAGACTGAGGCAAACAGGGTTAAATGACTTGCCCCCGGGTTACACAGCTAAATTAGTGGCTGAGGCTGGATTTGAACTCTGGAAGATGAGTCTTCCTGACTCCATGCCCTGCTCTCCATTCGCTGTGCCACCCAGTTGCTTTCCCCCAAATCAATCCCATGAGTTCCATAGTGTGAACATGGCCAACCCCATTTTATAGATGAGTAAACTGAATCTCAGAGAGGTTCTATCTAACTTGCCTAGTATCACACAACTCAGAAATTTCTGGATCTGGATTCAAACCCATACCTTCTGATCCCAGGTACTGTTCTACCACAGTGCCCACCCCTCCTCACTCGTCTACTTAAATCCAAAGGAGGCCTGAATGAGATGCATGTTTGGGTTCTGGTTGGTTTCAAATCTTTATTTTTCTTTAAACTTTGTCCAGCTACCTCAAACAACAACGGCGGTGGGCGGCATGCAGGTAGTTCACCGGTCTGCAGCTTCCTGAGACAGACCCCTCTGATCTCTTGAGACTCCAATGTGGGGTGGGGTAGGGGTGGGGAGGAGTCCCTCACTCTTCTTAGAAACATTTCCGGTGAACCATGGTGGGGCCAAACTCCTTATAATCGGAAGTCGTGATCCACATATGTTTGAAGGATGTAAGGGAGGTGAGGATGGAGGCTCCTATCCATACACAATACTTCCGTTCTGGTGGGGCGATGATCCTGACGGAGATTCCTCCAGGAGCCTGGAGCTGGATCTCCTTCAGAATCCTCTCATCCAGACCATGGAAGAGCGTGGAACCTCCAGAGAGCAAGATATTACTATACAGGTTTTTCCGAACGTCAATGTCACATTTTCGGATGCTGTTAAAGAGCATCTTATGGACCCCGGGAGCTTCAACCCCAACGTTTGCTGGCATAAACAGGGTCTCGGGGGCTCGGAAGAGCTGGTTGCCAATTTTGATAATGTTCCCATCCGGCAACTTATATTCTTTGAGGATTTCTTCTGACTTAATCTTCATGGCTTGGATGGGATCGAAGGTCACATAGCACAGTCTCTCTTTAATATCTTTTACAATTTCTCTCTCGGCAGTGCTCACAAAGGAATGTCCACTTTCCAACAGAAGCCTCATGAGGTATTCGGTGATGTCTCGGCCTGCGACGTCGAGTCGGGAAACTGCATGGGGTAAGCAGTAGCCCTCATAGATGGGTACAGTGTGAGTAACCCCATCTCCACTGTCCATGACTATCCCTGTGGTCCGGGCGGAAGCATAGAGGGCCAACGTGGCTTGAACAGCCACGTACATGGCAGGCACCTTAAAGCTTTCAAACATAATCTCTGTCATCTTTTCTCGGTTCTGCAGAGGGTTGAGTGGAGCCTCTGTCAGCAGGACCGGGTGCTCGTTGGCCTGGACTCTCAGCTCACACTCATAGACATGCCTCCAGATATGCTCCATGTCATCCCAGGAAGTCACTATGCCATGATCGATGGGATAATTCAAGGACAGCACCCCTCGTTTGGACTGTGCCTCTTCTCCAACATAATACTCCTTCTGTCCAGCTCCTAACATGGTGGCTTTGGCTTTGGAGCGACCAACAATTGCGGTGATGACTGACCGCGGGACGTTATCTCCAGCAATTCCTGCCTTGCACAGTCCAGAGCCATTGTCAAATATCACAGCAGGGACTTCTAGGACTTTGGGGTCAAGCATGGTCAGGGAGCTATGCTCCTAGGTGAGATGGCTTTGGGTGAAAATTAAATGGATGGAAGTTTAGAAGGTTTGAAGTTCTAGACTGTTTACATCACACAGGGCCAGACTCTTCAAAGGGACTTAGTTGGAGTCTGCTACATTGTCACCCCAAAGCCCAGACTGTTTCCTGGGGAACTTTCTCTTTCTGGTTTCTTACATTTTGATCCCTCGGTACTCAACAATGGGTGATGAAGTAACAAAGCTTTGGGTGACAGGGAGGTAAGAGACAGGGGCAGGCTTGATTTCTTTCAAATCCAGAGAAGTTCTGCTCTGAGATGTGTCTGTGTGTGTTGTTACAGTCCCCACGATGGTTGCTTTAGTATTTGCAGGAGTTTTATCTGTTTACTTAGAAATTTCCTTCCTTCCTTCTTTCCTTCCTTTCTTCCTTCTTTCCTTCCTTCCTCTCTCCTTTCCTTCCTCCCCCCTCCCTCAGTTCCTTCTCTCCCTCCCTCCTTTCATTCCCTCCCTTCCTTCTTTCCTTCCTTTCTTCCTTTCCTTCCTTCCTTCCTTCCTCCATCTCTCTCTCTTCTTCTTTCTTGCTTTCATTCTTTTTTGTATTTTTCTCTTTTTCTCCATCCATGGATCAAACATAAACTCATTAAGGACAGGGCCAGTTTCATTTTTGTCTTTGCATCTCAATTCTCTCTGTCTCTGTCAGATCTGTCTGTCTGTCTGTCTGTCTCCTACACACATATTTATCCACCCATCTGTCCATATCCCAATAGTGTAGTACATAAAGTACTGTCTGTAGAGTCAGGGGAAATACATGTTCATATCCTATCAGATATATAAAAAATGAGGGCATTGGAGTTGGTGAGATTTAAGACTCTGTCTGAAGCAGGTCTAAAGGAAGGAGGGGGAGGGCAGGGAATTTAGAGGCATTAGCAATTCTGGAATCATACATAATCTTAGAGTTAGGAGGAATCTCATCTGCTATCTACTTAAAGCAACAAATCAAAACTCTTTGCAATATTCCTGACAATTGATTTAACTCAAACTTGCATGTAATTTTTGAAAAGAAATGCACCATCTCCCAAGATTGCCCCTCTACTTTTTAATGAAGAAGATGATATGATGATGATGAAGACGAAGAAGAAAAAAGAGGAAGAGGGGGAGGAGGAAGAGAAGGAAGTGCAGGAGGGAAGGAAAAAGGGAGGAGGAGGAGTCGTAAGGGAGATGGTGGTGGTGGTGATGGAGGTGGTGGTCATCCCCCCAAACCCTACTTCAAGTCTGACCTCAACCTGATTGATCACTACATCAGTGAAAATTACAGTTCCCTGAGAGGCCCTGTGGAAGCCAAATTTTTGGAAGGGAGGAGTCTCTATGTTTTTTTCCCTCAATTTCTATTTTTTCCAGATTATATATTAATGCGATTTTTAATATTTGTTTTCTGACATTTTGCAATCCATATTCTTTCTCTGCTCCCTACTCCCCTCAAAGGCAGGTAATATGATATAGGTTGTACATACATTATCATATAGTATGTATTTTCATGTTTTTCATGTTGTAAAACAGTGATTCCCAAAGTGGGCGCTGTAGTGATCCAGAAAAGCGGTGATGGCCACACTTTTTTTGTATTACATTCTATTCTGAGTTCAATAGTTTCATAATTTCCAGAGGGTCCAAAGTAATATTTTTTCTGGAAAGGGGGCTGTAGGTCAAAAAAGTTTGGGAACCACTGTTGTAAAACAAAACACATATTGCTTACACTAGGGAAAAATGAATGGTGTTAATATGTTGAAGAATGATATGTTTCTATCTGCATTTTGACCTTCTTCCTGCCATAGTGGTGGATATCCTTTTTCATTTTGTGTCCTTTGGGAGTTATCCTGGTCCTTGTCTTGATAATAATGAAGTCATTCACAGTTGATTATTTTACACTATTGCTGTTACTGTGTACAGTGTTCTCTTGGTTCTTCTTGCTTCACTTTGCATCACTTTATAGAAGTCTTTCCAGGTTTTTTGTGATCATCTTGTTAATCATTTGATGATGATATGACACAATAACATTCCATTACAATGATATACTACAACTTGTTCAGACAATCCAATTGATGGTTATTCCTTCAGTTTCCAGTTCTTTGCCCCCACAAAAAGAGCTGCTATAAATATTATGTATGGTTAAGTTCTTTTCCTCTGTGATGTCTTTGGGATACAGACCTAGTAGTTGTATAGCTGGGTCAAAGGCTATGCTCAGTTTTGCGACCTTTTGGGAATAGTTCCAGATTGATCTCCAGAATGGTTTGATCAGTTGACAGCTCCACCAATAGTGTATTAGTGAACAATTTTTAGTGTCCCAATTTTCCCACATTCCCTCTAACATTTATCATCTTCCTTTTTTTTTTTTTTTGTCATGTTAGCCAGTCGGGTGGGTGTGAGGGTGACATTTCTGAGTTCTTTTAGTTTGCATTTCCCTAATAGTGACTTAGACCATTTTTTTATATGACTAAAGATAGTTTTAATTTCTTCATCTGAGAAGTTCCTTTCATATGACGACTTGCCAATCGGGGAATATTTTATATTCTTATAAACTTGACTCAGTTCTCTATATAT
>NW_025352594.1:0-2881 GCF_016433145.1 Gracilinanus agilis
TCCCTGAAAAGATTTAACATATATATATATATATATAATGTAAGAATCATCGCCATTTTCTAGACAGGGAAACTGAGTCTCAGCAAAGCTAAATGGCTTGCCCTGGGTCCCCTAGAGAGTAAGCTGGGGAGGCAAGGCTTGAATGCAGGTCAGAAGAGTTTACAGTAGGGTGTGCTGGTGACTATTTATGCTGCGAATAGGTGAAGGTTGCCCTCCCCTGGGACCTCTCGATGCCTATTACCAGAGCCTGAATCAACTTTGATGGAGCAATTGTCGATGTCGCAGAGCCTGATTTCAACCAGGGAGCTGGTTTCCATAGTGACAGAGATACTTCAAAGGGCAAAAGGCAAGAAGTGACTTGAATGTGAGAGAGAGGGGAGAGAGACAGACAGAGACAGAGACACAGGGTGGACCGAGGCGGGGAGAGAGAGACATGGACAGAGACAGAGAGGGAGAGGGAGAGAGACAGAAAGGGGGGAAGACAGAGAAAGAGAAACGGAGGCAGAGAGCAACAGGGGGAGAGGGAGAGACAGACAGACAGAGACAGAGGGAGGGAAGACAGAGAGAAAAAGGGAGTCAGAGGCAGAGAGCAACTGGGGGAGAGGGAAAGAGACAGACAGAGACAGAGAGAAAAAAGGGAGACAGAGGCAGAGAGATAGACTTTCAGTTTATCTCAGATAAACTTTCAAAGAGAGGGATTTAGAGACAGGAACAGGGGGAGAGGGAAAGAATGGGGTGGGGACAGAGAGAACATTAGAAGAGGAAAGAGATGTAAGGGGGAAAAATAGAACAGAAATAGAAAATTGGACAGAGACCAGAGAGGAAAGAGATACAGAAAAAGAAATAGAAAAAGAGACAGACACTAAAAGGGAAAGATATTTAAAGTTAAGGAGAGTTAGTGAGGAAATATAGAGAGAGGGACCCATAAAGAAGGGGACACAAAAGGAAAGAGATGTAGAAAAGGAGAGAGAAGAACAAAAATAAGAACAAAGAAGGAAAGAGCACTTAAGAAAGAAGAAAATGTACAGAGAAAGGAGAAAAGGAACAGAGAGACAGCCAGAAGCAGAAAGAAGAAGAGATAAAAAGGCAGAAGGGGAAGTTATAGAAAAAGATAGACAGATATAGAGAAGGGGACAGCTGCAGGGTGGCAAGATCTTATAAAAGGAAAAGGAGGGGAATCAGAAGGAAATCCAAAACTGCTTTCTCCCAGAGTACTTTACTTGGATTTCTTATGATCTTAATCACATTCTAATATACATGTAAATGTTTGCATATATAACATTTTCCTCTTACTAGATTGTAAAATGCTTGGGCTAAAAGACTGTATCTTATTAATTTTTATGTCTCCTATATTACTTTGTGTGTGTGTATGTGTGGGTGGGTTATATAACACTTACTTTAGGTCTTAGAATCAATACTAAGTATCAGTTCCAAGGCTGAAGAGAGGTAAGAGCTAGGCAGTGGGGGCTAAGTGACTTGCCCAGGGTCACACAAATTAGGAAGTATCTAAGGCCATATTTGAACCCAGGTCTTCCTAACTGTAGGCCTGCCACTCTCTCCCCTGGGCCACCTAACTGACCCTAGTACTTTGTACATAATAGGTAGCTAATAGGTGCATTAATTGAATTAAGGGAATTAGTGTAAAGGGAACAAGAAGTGGGGAGAGAGGGAGTGGGGAAAAGGGAGGAAGAAAGGGAGAGGGAAGGAGAGAGGAGAGGAAAAGGGAAAGACAAATAGAATACAGAGAAAGGAACAAAGAGAGACAAAGGTACAAGAGAAGAAAGACCAACAAGGCAGAGCAGAAATTCAGAAACAATGGAAGTAATGAGAAGATAAGAGAAATTAAACAAATATTTATTTAGCAGCTACTTTGTGCTAGGTAGTCCCTGAAGAAGGTACAGAATTTAGGGGCCATGTGGGCCATGAGAGACTTACAGTCTAGAAATGGGATACAAAATCCATAAATAAGTGTTATGTAAAAGAATATATATGAAGTGCAAAAAAGTGGTAGAAAGCAGTGAGTCAATCAACACTGATTGCGTGGTGTGCCAGGCACTGTGCTGAGCACGGAGGATACAGAGAAAGGCCCCAGAGGTCCATGATCTTCCAGGAATGAGGGTAAGGTTGTTACCCCAAAATAACAGAATTAGGAGAGACCTCAGAGGACATCTGGTCCAGCCTGTGCCTATCCATCCAGACAGTAATGGGGTGTTCAGGGAGGCCTGGCCCCTCTGCTGGGGGGGCGGGGTTACTGGCCCCTTTTCCAGGCTGCTCACCCCTCTTTAGTGGAGGTGGTCATCCATTCTACTCATGAGAGAGAACCCCTCACCCACCCCGCATTGCCACAGCTCAGAGTTTAGAAGCTTTTCCTTACATCGAGTTAAATTTGTTTCTTAGCAACTTCTACCCTTTGCTCCTAATTCCGTCCTATGGAGTCAAGAAAAAATAATCTAATCCCTCTTCCACAGTTATTTATGGAGCACTTACAAATTTTTCAATACATTTTTCAAATATTATCTCACCTGACCCTTACAACAACGCTGGAAGGTAGATGCTATTGTTATCTAAGTAACGTAATCATATGCGATATAATTATTTCTATTTAGGAGGAAATTGAGGCAAAAAAGGAGTGATGTGTCTAGAGTCACAAAGTAAAGATTATAATAATAATAGATAGCAGGACACATGGGTGGTGAAATGAATAGAGTGCCTGGCCTGGAGATAAGGAACTTCTGAGTTCAAATCAAGTCTCCAACACTCACTAGCTGTATGACCCTAGGCAAGTCACTTAACTTTGTCTCAGTCTCATTAGCTGGAGAAGGAAATGGCAAACCACTCCTATATCAATACCCAAGGGAGGAAGGGAGGAAGAATATAGGAG
>NW_025352595.1:0-4537 GCF_016433145.1 Gracilinanus agilis
TATATATATATATATATATATATATATATCTTGATAAGGGAGAATTAAGGGAAGAAGCATCAATTTAGAATCTAGGCAATGAGACGAAAGCTAAGAGAATGGAGATATTTGAATCTCTTCTCCCAAACCTCTTTCCTCCCCACTGGTCAGAGTGAGGAATGACATATTTAGAAAGTGGTTATACAGGTAAATGTAGTGTGGCTTCCTGGGCAGTGTTCCAGAGAAACAGAAAAAAACTGATACTATGGATGGGATTCTGGTAGTTTCACTAGTTTGCTTTCCTTTTCAGTTCATCTTCTTTCCCCATTCTATTGGTTTTTACCTCTTGCTACATGAATTCTCTGCTCTACCATAGAGAGAAGTATGAAGAACCAGTGTGATTCAGACCCTTCCTCTCTATGTCTGAATTGCATGGAATCTTTCCCAGATAGAAGTCATTCTAATAAATGAACAAACAAAAACCCTGGAAATTCAGAGAACTCTGGGTAATATTTGAGCATTAGTATTGCTGCCCTTTCAAAGGTTCCATGGCAACGACCTTGAGGGAGGGATTACAGGTACATTATTTCATTTGATCCTCACAACAAGGTTCAGCTCAAGTGCTACCTTGAAATGAAACCTTTCTTGATCCCTCTAAAGGAACACCTCCCTCCTGAAATTAGTCAGTCAACAAGCTTTTATTAAGCATTATTATATTCAAAACTCATCTACAGAAGGATTTCCCTGATTATCTCCCTCTCCCAATAATTTCCTTCTGAGATGACCTCCCACTGATATTGTACATGTATGTGTTTGCATGTTTTCTTTCTTATTAGAATGAGGTCCTGGAGGGAAGAAACTGGATGGGGGGTGGCTTTTTTTTTTTCTTTCTTGAATTCTCATCATTTAGCACAGTGCCTGGAACCTAATAGATGTTTGTTTAATGAATGAATAAACAATTGCCCTATTATCATCCTTATTTGACCAACAAGGAAACTGAGCTCAGTGAGATTGTCACTTTTCTTGGGTCACACATTAGTAGTTGGGGTCAAATATAAATTCAGATCTTCCTGACTACAAGTCTAGCACTCAATACAGTATATAGCAAGCTACCTATAATTTAAACTTTGTTTATATAACAGCACAAAAATAACTGTTCAAAGTTAAAAAAAAAAAGCTAGATAGTGACTCAGAGATTATTAAATTATGAAAAATATTTTGTTTCAGCCCTGGCTTATTCAATGGATTCCTTTGTTGAGTTTTTCCATCCCCCTATATTAACTCAAGAACTTCCATTAGAGAGGACTCACAACCTTCCACATAGTTCCATTTTCAGCTTTGTGTTTGGTTTTTACTCCCTGTAACACTGCCCCTGTGCCAGGTATCCTCTGGTGGCCTCTTCCCTTCTTTCCCATTTTCAGCTTTCTTTTATGTGCTCTCTTCCCCCATTAGACTGTAAGCTTCTTGAGGGCAGGGACTCTCTTTTTCTTATTTGTGTCCTTAGCAATCAGCACATTTCTTGGCATATAGGAACTCAATAAATGTTTATTGATAACTATTTGTTTCTTTATTGGCTAAGACTGATTGACAAGTATATCTATCCACATATAGCTAATGCTATTAAAACCATACCCGATGTCCATGGGTATAAGTATGTATGTATGTGTTTGTGTGTGGGGTAGGGATAATTGACTTTTAGCAGGGATTTATCTTTACCTGCTCTTTTTTTTTTTTAAAGCCCTTATGTTCTGTTTTAGAATAGATACTAAGTATCTGTTGTAAGGCAAAAGAGTGCAAAGCAGTAAGAGCTAGGCAATAGGGGAAGTTAAGTGACTTGCCTAAGGTCATGTTGCTAGGAAGTATCTAAGGCTATTTTTGAACCCAGGACCTCCCAACTCTATCCACTGAACCATTTAGCCCTCCCATCTGGATTTGGTGAAAGTTGTCTGAAATCTCAATATCTTTCTATTATTTATTTAAATTTTTCTTTTGAAAAGTTTCCCTAATACTACAGACTTAATTTCTCTTATTTTAATATTGGAATGTTCCCCACATATGTTAGAGGGCATTTTCTTTAGTTTATCAGAATTATGGGCTTTGCTGTTAGGACCAAGCATCTGTGGTTTAAGAGTGATAATGCAATATAACCAATCTGGTTATATATAGTTAGCTTGCACTCTAGGCATATAATATCTGAGAATGTACAGAAATACTGTTCACTTGTGATAATTTAATAATAGCTCTTTTTATTGTATTTTCATCAAATAAGAGCTACAGCTGTCTTTTTGTAATAGATCATCTTATATTCTGATTTTTTTTATTGAAAATGTTCATGTATTAAATCTTATTATTTTTGTTGCATAAAATAGTGTTGTTTCCTTTGTATCATTTATGACTATATTACTTGTTAACAATAACACTTTTGCTATGTTCCTTCATTTTTATTCCCTTAAGGCAAGATTTCTTATGTAACTCTCATGCAGAATCTGCTGTATAATTTGCAATTGAATGTCTTTACTACCTTGACAAAAATGATTTTCCTTCCTAGGTGAATAATATAGTAACTAATAATATGATCTAATGTGTTATTTTTTTCTTTCCCTTTTTGGCCTTAATAAAAAAAAAACAAAAAAAAAACAATTGTCAGTGGAGGAAAAGTTTCATTTCTTCTTCCTCTATGTAGCCCTAAACCTTTTCTGCTCACTTTAAAAAACATACAATGGAATTAAGTATAGAGATTATTTTTTAAACTACTAATAATTCACACATATATAACACTTAAAGGTTTATAAGACACAATCATCCTGTTAGATAGAAAGATCAAATATTATGATAATCACTATAGATATGAAGAAAATGAAAGCCAAAGAAACTGGGTTTAGGGCACAGTATCACATTGTCACTAAGTGCTAGAGACATGTGACTCTAAATTAAATGTTCTTACTACATAATACTGACTTCATATGTGCCCTATATATAAAAAGAAAGAGAGCTCATTCATATATGAACAAAAAAAATTCACAGGTAATAATAGATTGCTCTGATACATTAATGTATCTGTGACCCCATCAATGTGGAGAGTTCTGCCAATGATGCATATTGCAACCCATATTATATGCCTTTCCAGTCTATGTGACTTGTGACCATATCCTCCAATAAGCCTTTCAAAGAAAGTCAATCTACATGTAATCCCAGGTTACCAATGATTTTTTACTTATGAAATGGCTTTTACTTTTTTTTTTTTAAACTTTTTTAAAATTTAGATAAGCATTTCTCTCTACCTCTTATTCTTCCTATACCTACAACTGAACAATAAAAAAGAGAACCATCACAAAAAAGGTCTGGTCCAGCATAACAAACATGCACATTGCAAGTCTCTAAATGTTTTTTTTTTTCTGTTTTCTCTCTTTTACTGTTAAGCTTCAGTGACTAGTACCCTGAGTTCCATGTCACTATTTAATTAATATCAATTAACTTAATACTGTCAATATGTAGCTAGAACTAAAGTATAAATATTTCCTCTCAACACTTTGGGAAACAAGCTCTCCCCTATCCCATCTTGGTCTCTGGGAAGAGTGGCTTCCTGCTTTGTTAAATTCCTAATAGCATTGATCACACCAGGTTCATGTCTAGATGCAGCATAATTGTAGGAAGAGTCCTCGTCTTAGTAACTACTGGATAGGGCCCCAATGGTCACTCTTTGCTCTGCTCTTCAGGGTATTTATGCTAAACTGGTCACAAAACACAGATGCTGTGATGCTAGGGTATTTCTCTCCCTTCATCTAAAATGGAAAAGAATACATTTGGTGGCAGGCAAAGATACCAGGTCTGTATTCACAGGGCCCTAAAGTCTTAGAAGGAGGTCTAGTAACCTACCATTCAAATTTTATTGTGGCATTTTCCTCCATCATTCTTTACCTTATATTTTACTTATTTGTATACAGGTTCTTAAAAAAAAAACCCTCTTATCTTCTCTCTTAGAATCAATTCTAAGTATTGATTCCAAGGCCAAAGAGCAGTAAGCACTAGGCAATTGGGGTCAAGTGACTTGCCCAGGGACACACAGCTAGGAAGTATCTGAGGCCAAATTTGAACCCTGGACCTCCCAACTCTAAGCCTAGCTCTTTATACACTGAGCCACCTAGCTGCCCCTCATAGATACTTCTTGATTATTGTGAACAATGAATCATGTAAGCTCTGTGAGTGCAGAAACTATTTACCTTTTCATCTTGAATCCCCAGTCCCTAGTGCAATGCCTTACACATAGTAAGAGCTTTGTTATTGTTGCTGAGTTATTTTAGTTATGTCTGACTCTTCATGACCCTCATTTGGGGTTTTCTTGACAAAAATACTAGAGTAGTTTGCCATCTCCTTCTCCAGCTCATTTTACAAATGAAGAAACTGAGGCAAACATGGTTAAGTGACATGCCCAGAGTTACACAGCTAAAAAAGTGTCTAAAGTCAGATTTGAATTCAGGAAGATGAGTCTTCCTGACTCCAGGTCTCCTGTCCTTCTGTGCCACCCAGCTTCCATAGATCTTACATATATATATATATA
>NW_025352596.1:0-3491 GCF_016433145.1 Gracilinanus agilis
ATAATAATATAAGATAATAATAATTAGATAATTAAAGATCTAAGGAAAATGACTTGTCACTGGATATAGTGGTTTGTCATTTTTGGTGTTTTAAGCTTAGTGAAAAGTTTTAATTAATGCTTGTAGATTATCTAAAAATTACAGGAGACCTTGAGAGATCTAGAGGAGGTTCCCCTAGCACATCATACATCTGTGAAGGACCCACAATTTTACTTAAGACACAGTCCATGGTCTCTTGAACCTTAGGGCCTCAGTTCTAGACCATTAGGTCAAGACATAACTGTGATATAAATATATATCAAGAAATAGCAGTATAATATAGCAGAACATTGAACCTAGAATCAAGAAGACATGGGTTTGAATCCCATCTCAGGCACTTACATGTTGTGTGACCCTGAATGAGTCATAATCTCTCCACTTATCAGTTTTCTTATCTATAAGATAAAAGGATTGGACTAGATATCTCTAAAGTCCCTTCCAACTATAAAAATATGATCCTATAAGTGTATTGCAAGCAAAATGATAACATAAAGAGCCAGAAAGATCTGGGTTCAAGGCTTGCCTCTGAGAAATATTAACTGCATAATCTTGACCAAGTCACTAGACTTCTCAGAAACCCAAACAACTCTATAAGACTCTAAATTATTAAATAGTTACTATTCTCTGATAGTAAAGAAATTTTTCTCACCAAAAGATGCCTAAGCCCAAGAAATTATAGGATTAGACCAAAACATTCACTAAAGAGGAGACAGAATGTAAGGTATGCTGGAGAAGGTTGTTACTAGCATGGACTATTCAGAAATATCTTCTTGAATAGTGATCATTTGAAGCATATACTGTAGATAATATTACTAGGTCTGGAATCAGAAAGACTCACAATTTGGCCTAGTAGCTGCCTGATCCTGAGCAAGTCACTTAACTCTGTTTGCCTCAGTTTCCTCAACTGTAAAAAGAATTGGGAAAGTACATGGCAAACCGCTCCAGTATCATTACCAAGAAAGCCCTAAATGGCATCATAAAGAATCAGATATGACTGAAACAACTGAATGACAACAATAATGAGTAAGCAGGAATTTGATTGGGAATATGGAGCTTTCCAGGTTTTTGGAAGCAATCTGGGCAAAGATTTGGAGATAGGAGAGTGTAGTCCACTTTTCAGGAGTATTTAGTATGAACTGAATGACCAGTAGATAGAGAGGAATAATAATAAGATAAATTTGGTAAAGCAGGATGATACTAGACCACAGAGAAATTTGCATTTTACTTCATAGGTAACGGGCAACTATTGCTATTTGAACAAAGGGGTAATGTGACAAGATCCGTGGTATGAAAGGTGATTTCGGCATTGTTGTGAAAGGAGGACTGGACTAGAGGAACCCTGAGCTCCCTTGTAATTTTGGCATCTGCAATTCTTTGATAGGACTAAGAATTGCACATGTTAAATAAGGATAAATGTGTTGCCATCTACACCACCATAATACCCAAGTTGATGAGACCACAGAGTATCAAATTATTTTTAATGTTGTCAGGAGGCATGAAAAACAGAATATATTTGGTATTTGAAGACATCAGTTTGAATCCTGCCATGTTGTTTGTCCCCCGTACTCTCTGGAGGCCCTAAACTCTCCGTTTGCTCTTCTACAAAATGAGGGAGTCTGGAACAAACAAATGATCTCTAACATCCCTTCCAGGTTAGCTTCTATGATGGAAACTTAAAACTAAAGTCACTTTTATTGGTATCATCCAAATCTCCCCAAGTGATCTTAATTTTTCCATTTCTATACCATGCCTGTGTATGTGCATATGTTTGCACTACAATTCCATTCATATATTAAAAAGGATATGTGAACACAGCTTTCCAGGCTGCTGATGAATTCAACTCTTACAGATGGCTCTCACTCAGCCCCCACTAAAAATAATGGAAGGTAAATGACAATACTCACACAATTCTACCCTCATCAAAAACAGCCGCTCTCGTCGCCTCATCTCGATAAACCTGATGGTACCATTTCAAATGCATCCAGCTAATTAGGTAATCTTGGCAGTTTAAATCTTTCAGACCTCTTCATTATATTTGATGATTTTTTTGGTAGAAAACAGCTGGAAATTTCCATCAATGAAAACTGGCTTTGTTTTCTTTATTATCATTTTCCTCTGCTCTACATGCCTGCCAGGCTCTGCTGCAAATCATATAAAGGACCTACACAAGCTGGACATATTGGCATTAACATAAAAGCAAAACCTTTAGCTTGCTGATATTAAGGTAAATTATTAAATATTAAAGTTGATTCATGGAACAGCTTAGCATAAATGACAGCTCGAATAAGCTAAGAGAAGAAAAGGTACATTGGATTATGCTGTTTGTGTGTAGAGCTGATGGGGGAGAAATGTTTTTAATTTTTAGCAATAAAACAAAATTATACTTTGACACAATTGCCCTAAATAGTCAGTAAAGCAATAATATGACCACTTGTAAAAATAAGAGGAAATAAAAGTCACATCTCTTTGCTTCTGTCCTCATTTAGCATGAGAGAAAATGTTAACTCATCTTAGATGAAGAATCACAGAGTGTTCCGTTTAGATCAGGTATGTGCTTCACTCTTTGTACAGCCAAAACCCCTTGGCCAATCTGGTGAAGCCTCTGGATACCTTCTTAATATTATGTTTTTAAATGGACAAAATAAAACCCAGAGGATTAGAAAATACACAGATATGATGAAATATGACTACTGAATTTTTTAAAGACTGCATGTAACCAAGGTTATGAATCCGTGATTCAGAGGCTAAAAACTCAAGTACTCCAATGGATTTGTGATGATTTCATCAACTTCACCAGGAGAGAATAACTCAGAAATGCCTTCCAAGTCTGTACAACCTTTTTGTGAGTCCTCCAATAAGTTTGCCACAAATAGTTCACCCACCATGCTGGGTGACTTTCCTGACTTTCTCGCGACATCATAAGGATACCAGTAGAGCACACAGATTGTTATACTTCCATCCCACAAAGTGACCAGCCCATATGCCTTTTCACTCATATATCTCTTTGATGACATCTCACATTCCACTGCTCTCCTAGAGTTCCTTGATTGTTTGGATTGACACCTGAATACAGCTCTGCCACCCAACTCATACGTATTTTTGTTGCCCTCTAAGTGTTCATCACTTTCAATTCTCTATATATTATATTGTTCCATGTCTCAATATACTCTAAAACTAAGCATTTAATAAACTCAAATAGGATGAGAGTTAGAAAGACCCACTTGGCAAAGTTTGAACTCATGCAAAAATATTAAGTCCATGAGAGGGTGAAAAGGCAAAAATGCTACAGATTACTAAAGAAGAACAAGTTTGCCAATGTATCAGTGCTATCAGGATTGCCTTGATTCATTCTAGTCAGTTAGGTGACAATGAAAAGGCACTAGACTGGGGGTCAGGAAGATCTGAGTTCAAATCTGGTCCTAGACATCTACTTAGAAATGTAAATTTTGGGG
>NW_025352597.1:0-5533 GCF_016433145.1 Gracilinanus agilis
ACACATATAATGGTGTTGTTATATTATAATTATATTTATATAATATAAAATTATTTATGTTATCTGAATTTTCAGCCATCAGTATGATCAATGTATGAAGTAGGAGGGGTAAAACTGTACTTTAATGATGCCCATATTTGCTCCCTAATAATTCTGGAGAACTGATGAGTGCTATAACTATAGGTATCCCTTCCACAATAACAGGGTAAGGGGCATGGTACCCCTGAGATCATTTTTTTGGGCTTTTGTGTTCTTTTTGCAAATTTTAACTTTCTGCTCTTTTTTACTTTAAAAATGAAAATGTATATATTTATGGATTTAAGAGATATAAAATATGTTGATACTATACAATACTATACATATATTCTATACGTTTCTAAGTTTCTAAACTTCTTTTTCTGGGTCGTCCGCTGGCCTTCTAGTGTTGTCTGTGACTCCTACTAAACTCTCCCCCAAACCCATTTAGTTTCTTATGCCAACGTATGATATATCAGACCTCAGTGGGGAAAGTTGAGATGTGAAAAAGATTCCCGTATATATATATATATATATATGTATAATAGAGCTTATTGATTCCATAGCATCATCTAATTCGTAAATATGTCAGCATAGCCCGGCAAAACCAGTAGGATTACCATGAGTGAACCAGCCAGCAAAAGGGTTAATATATGTTGTAAAGAAGTACTTTAAAATAATTTCATTCAAAATAGCCTGAACCCCATTAGCTAACCTTGTTCAGATCTTGGAACTCTGTGTGCATTGAACGCAAAGATGGGCAGAGAAAGTGGGACCCTGCCAATCTCATCAGGCACAAATGGTTGAACTTGCCAGTGTTCGAATCAAGGTTTCCAGACTCAATCTCACCTCCATCCCCCCCTCCATGCCCCAACATTGCTGGGAAGTTTTCTTCTCCCGTTGCTTATCTCCTTCCAGCCCCCAAATGCAATACCTAATTGAGAGAGAAACACCTGCAGCTGCATCTGTTAATCTCAAGTTTGTACAATATACAGCTGCTATCCAGCTCTGACTGATTTCCCCAGGAAATACCAGGTGTAAAAAAAAAAAAGAAAAGAAAAGAAAGAAAATATAATCCATATGGCTCTAGGTCTGGTTTATTTCTAGGCCAATAGTACCACAATGCCCCCAGTGCTATAATGTCCAACCAACAGAAGTTTGGAGGCTAAAGCCAGCTTGGACCTGAATGTGGATGCCGTGTCTGACTGTGCTATTGCTATATCCAACAGAGTAAAAGTGAGAAATGTTCCTAAGAATCATCCTAGGGATTACTATCTAAGAACTTCCATCCTTGGGAAACTGAGGATGGATTTCAGATTTGTTTTAAGTTTACTTATTTGTGCTACCTTGATCTTAGTCTTTGTCATCCAGAAAGATTTGTTAATCCTATTACGGGGGCTGAAGGCTACATAGTTATCTAGTTAAGAGGGCTGAGAGGCTACAAAATGACTCCAGGTCTGAAACCCCAAAACCAGGAATTCTCTCTTGAGTGGGGAAGAGAAATAAATGATTCTGCTTCCACTGTTTCCTCCAACCACAAATATGACCAAAGCAGATACCTAAGGTCCTTTTCAAGGTCTAAGTATCTGATCAGCTCTGTTCTTTATACACTTTCCAAATCAACAGGTTGGTCTGGTCAAGAGAATAAATCTATAAAGAAGAATTCGTTGACTCTGTGTCTCACTACTGTGTCAGGGGCTGTCAGAGAAGAGAACATGAGAAATGGCCCCAGGCAGCAAATGGTGCAGTAGATAGGTGCCCAAATTCAGGAAGACTTGAGTTCAAATCTGGCCCCAGATACTTCCTAGTTGTGTGACCTTTGGCAAGTCATTTAACCTCTATTTGCCTCAGTTTCCTCAGCTTTAAAATGAAGATAGTAGCAACACCTACCAGTTCCAGAGTCTTTCTAGCTTTGTTGGCCACATTCCAGACAATTGAAGTTGCTAGATCAGTGGCATCTAGATAAATGAAGTGCTTTTATAAGGCCACATATATATTTCTATTTTTAAATCTCCCTCTTACTTATATCATTGTGACACCATCTCAATCCTGTAAGGCAGGTTAAATCAGGTGATGTTCTTCCCACTTAAGCAGTTGAGAGAATATCCTCTGGGAAGTTGTGACATGTCTTAGATTATTATGTAGTTACTTAGGGTGGATGCTGAACAGAAACATTCTTGATCATGGAAACCGCCTTTGCTGCTTCTGACTTTTCAGACTTTTCAGTGCTATCTCAAGATGATGTGAATCCTATATTTCATCCACTGAACACATGAAGTACTCTCACCCACTGTGTATACTCCCAGAGACTTTTTCTTGCATCTTCTGAGAAGAACCATTATTAATCAGGTGACTCACATTTTCCTCTTGACTATTTGGTCTGGTTTGATACTTAACTTCAATCCTTACATCATAAGATGTTATAAGATCATAGATTTAGAACTAGAAAGGACCTTAGATCATTGAGTCCACCTTCCACCTCAATTTACATTTCACAGATCAGAAAATTGAGGCTGAGAGATTAAGTGATCATACAGGGTTATATTGTTACTAAGAATCCAAGGTGGGATTAAAATTCAGTCTTCCTGACTCCCTGTTCAATGGCCCCAATCACTTGCCTACTCCATTTTGGTAGATCTGATTACTTCTAGGCTTAGAAAATCTTCATGAGTTGTTAAGCTGGAAAAAAAAAATTCATTAAGTGGCTACTAACCTTTTAGTCTCTGAGCATGATGAGTAGCAAATACCAAGGCTAGCCTTTCTAGCTTCGGCTGGATATACCAGAGCTTGAACTTTACTGTCCTTTGAGCACCCAAGACCATCTCCATGAAGTGATGAGACATCCGAAGAGGACTTCCAACATAATTGCAGGCAATATTTCAGAGCAGAGAAGGTGGATTTTTAGGAGGAACATTGTATTTTGTTTTGGAGAGGCAGCTGAATAACGGAGGAATGGTTAGAGCTTTGGAAGTCTTGGATTCACATCCCATCTTGTATTAGTTATGTGACCTGGAGCAAGTCATTTAACCTTTCTCTGCCTCAGTTTCTTCAGATATAAAATAGAAATAATAATAGCACCTACCTCATATTATTGTAGAAAGGATCAAATAAGACCACCAAGAAAGTAATTAGCAAACTTGGAATCTCTACAGAGATATTATTTGGAAATACTCTTTAAAAGGTCTCTACCATGTCTTTTACTCTCCATAAAGAAACCTACAGGAGCTAAAAGTTGTATTTTTATGGCAAATATAGTCATGGTATTGTTTTTTTAATTTTTAAATTTTTGCTTAACTTTTTTCTTGTAATAAGGCATGGCTCACTTCCAGGATTGGAGGTAAAGTGAGTATCTCTACAAACAAAAGATAAGCAATGATATAGCTTTTTTTGTGAAAAATGTTCTCTTGAGATCCTATGCTACCGGTATCACAAAAGGATGTGGGAAGTGCCTTGTCAATCTAAAAGTGCTATAGAAACACGAGTCACTATTGTTATTGTTACAATACACTAATGGACCTCTAGTTATACAGATTGGAATTATATTCTTTCATAGATACAGGATGTCCCAAAATTCTTAATGCAGTTGAGAGTTTTGGGATACCCTAAATGTGCTTTGATAGTGTGGTCAGTGTTTTAACTCACACAAAGACCAGTTTGTGTTTACATGGTATATCTAGGATTGATAAACCATGGTAAAGTACCAAAGGTGGCATCAAGGTGATTTTCCAGAACAAACAGGCAGTTGACAATACTAGGAACTGAGAAAAGACTGAGAAACAATAGAAAGAACACTGGACTGGATCCGGGCTTTAAGGACAAGGTTTGAAGACCTGATGCTTAAAAACTGTGTGACCCTGGGCAAGTCATTTCACTGGTCTGAGTCTCAGTTTCCTTGCTTATTACAAAGGGATAAAATACAGAAATTAACTTCACAAAGTTGTTCCTAGGAAAGTACTTTGTAATTGGACCTATCATTATTGTAATCACTACTTTTAGGGCACCATGCTAAACACTATGGCTGGGGATAAAGAGACCTATACACAAAATGTGCCCCCCCCAAATCTATGGTTCCAAGCTAATGGGCAAACCACAGAATCTTAGACCTGGAAGGGACAGGGCATGACAGAAAGACCACTGGATTTGGTATCTGAGGACCTACCCCAGCCCTGACATTTTAAAAAATCTATGTGACCTTGGGCAAGTCACTAACCAACCTTAGGGCTCAGTTTCCTCAGTTGTTAAAATAATGGGGATTCATTAAGTGGTCTCTGAACATCTCCAGTGAGGGGAATCCCTCTCTCTCCTGAAACAACCCACTCCATTTTTGATTAGTTCTAATCAATAAGATGTAGTTCCTAAAATCAAGTCTATACTTCTTTGATCCATGTACTCATTGATCCCAGCTCTGCCCTCTGTGGCCAAGGGGAAATGGACTCCTCTTTGACATGACAGTTCTTTAAATACTTGAAGGTAACTATTGAGACCCCCTAGAAGTCTTCTCCTGCTAAAATTTCCCAGGGATGCTCTTCTTTGATGTCTTTTCTGATTATGTTGCCCAGAACTGAACACAAAACTCTAGATGTGGTCAGATCAAGGCAAAGACTATCACTTCCATATTCCTTGACAGAATGCTTCTCAATGCACCCCACGATTGATTAAATTAGCTTATTGGGCTGCCAAACTGAGTCAGCTTCAAAGACTTTAGGAGGAGACAGATCACGAACATAAAAAGATAAAAGTATAATGTAGCACAATAGTAATTAGCACTTGTATCACACTTAAAAACTTACTAAGTAGAGTATGCTCATTGCCAAGTAGCAGTAGAACAGACCAAAGGATTGAGAATTTATAAAAAAAGAAAAAGAAAAAAAGGTTGGCAGCTGATCTTAGGAACAGAAGAGATGCAAGTGTTTTTCCCAGTGGGACTTTTGGGTCCTGACTAACAGCCCTTGTTTACATCTCCCTCCTTTCTATCTCCATCTTAGGGAGATGGTTTGGGCAACGACCTGAAGTTTTCCTTTCTCTGGGACCTTTTTCTGAAGGTAGGTAGACTTCATATTTGTTGTCTCAAAAGGAAGGAAGTGGATGATCTCACCACCCTCTCAGGCACCTTTCTCTACCACTTTCCAGGCAGCTGGGCAATACAGCAAATAGATTGTAGGTCTTGGAGTCAGAAAAACCCGAGTTTAAATTCTGTGTGGCCCTGGGCAAGTCACTGAGTTTCTTCACCTATAAAATGGGAACAATAATAGCAGATAACTTCACCATAGTGTTGTGATGATATAAGAAAAATACATATGTATTTTGCAAAATTTAAAGTATATAAATATTAGCTACTGTTGCTATTATTATTTCCACTTCTCCTGCCTCACCCTAGGCATTCTATTCAGTGGAGATATGGGGGTATGGGTTATCCTGAACATAGCTATTGCAGTGGAAAGTCCAATTGCTCAAGCTCTCTTGGGCTATGGCAGTATGAGAGTATTAGCATTATAATATATATATATATATATATACA
>NW_025352598.1:0-6581 GCF_016433145.1 Gracilinanus agilis
ATATATATATCTTCTTTCCACCCTTGTCCATTGCTTTGCTTCCCAACTGCTCACATAGAAAAGTATAAGTGAAAGCAAAAAAGACCTCAGCTAGTGCTAGCCAGGGGTTGTCCTTCCTTGTTTGGTGGCTGATCTCTGATAATTGAAACCAAGAAAAAGAAAATCTCCTAAGAGGGGGTCCTACTGTGCATATTGATGTATGTATATCTAGGTATAGATATAGATATATACAAACACATACACACGCATATATATATACAATCCACATATATACAAGTGTGTGTGTATATATATATATAGACATATTGATATTTGTGTGTATGTAAAGGATATAATTTGTTTTTAATGAAATCTTATTCCAAAAAATAATTCAGATTGGCTCACTTATAACAACAATTGAACAAATAAAAAAAGTCTGGAAAAATAAAGACAAGATGTGGGGTGGGGTGGGACATTTTTATTAAATCATATCAGATGAGCTGTTGAGGCTCTTGTGAAGTGTCATCTCATAGGGTTCACTGTTTGGTCTTGAAAATTAAAAATAAGAGAGAAAATAAAAAGGAAGACTAGTCTTTAATGATGTTAAGGGAAAAATCATCTCTGTGTCTGTGACTGATCTCTCAGTTTATGTTCCCACCTGGGTCAATAAAAGTAAAGGTGACTTTAAAAACAAATAAGGAAACAAACAAAACTTCCTCCAGATTCTCTTATAATTATATTCATAACTCCAAATAAAAAATAGTTGGTCAGATGTTCAAGTAAAAGCAGTGACAGTGGACAAGAGGATCTCTGAACCCTTTCTATTTTAAATCTATCATAGTTATTCAAACTAACAAATAAAAAATAAGTAAAGAATCTTCCTTCTATTAAAAAACACACATTCTTTTTTACTTTAAGAATATTTTCAAAAAATTTAACTTGTTTTGCTATAGCCCACCAAAGAAATGCACATAAAACACAGATTGTGAGATTGTCAGTCAGAAGGCTATAAAAACAGACATACCACAAATAAGAATTTACATTTCAAATTACTTTATCTCAGAAGGATCTGATTAATTTTTTTAAAGTATTGTACATGTTTCCTTGAATCAAAACAAAGTTATTCATTGTGCATGTGGATAATGAGTTGGCCTGAAAGGCCTCTAATATAAAAGTATCCTATCACTTCACAGAAGTCAGATGTCAGTCTTTATTATTGTATTTCTAGTACCTGCCATGGTGACTTTAAGGTGTTTCATAAATATCAGTTGAATTAAGTTCAATGAAGAGGATCAGTATCTTTCTTTCTCCTTCTTAGATTAATTTAAATTCAGCAAATATATAAGTGCCTGTTATATAATAGGTTCTAGAGCCACAAGGACAAAAAGGAGCAGGTCCTGAACACAGAGGATTATATTATATGGGGGGGTTGGAACAACATGTAAATGTAAAATTAGATAAAATATATACAAAGTGATTTTGGGGTCAGGGAACACTAATGATCAGAGAGAGGGAAGAGAAATCATAATAAGCTTCTTGTATGAGGTGGCTCTGGAGCTGAGCTTTGGAGAAAACCAGAAATTCTCACAAGTGTAAATCAAAAGGGGGCTGATTCTAAATATACAGGATGACCTTTATAAAACCCTGAAGATTAGGGACAAATGTGTTATAAAGGGAAGAGATTTGGGATTAATGAACTAAACAAGAGAAAGGAAGAAAGAGAAAATTGAAGAGTGTTTAGATCAGAGTCTTAGGAGACAAACAAACACACACATGAACCAGATATAGTACATGAATGATGCTCCTTCAAAGGAAATATAAGAAGAGAACCAGAAAAGAACAATGCTTCAGGAAGTCGCCTATACCAGTCTCTGATGGCAATATTGTTGAGGGTTAAATGCTATATAAAATGTTATAATCACAAGTAACAATTTATCTTTTTTATATACAAAAAAATTGTTTGTATTTTGACTTGGAAAGTGATTTATTTGTAAGATGAACTCCTATTAGATGCTATGTCCATGAATTCCCACAGGATTGTGGTCTTGGGTCCTGAGTATGAATAGATGTGACTTGTGCCTCATGTATCCAGGAGAATATATCAATGATAATGTAATTGTCACATTGGGGAGAAAAGCTACTGACTTTAGCAGGGTTAAAGACATTATTATCAGTCAGGTAGTTAGAGCGCTCTGAAGGAACCTGTTATAGAAAAGAAGAGCTAGAAATAGTTTGAACAGGAATGATACCAACAAGTCAGGTTAAGTTAACAATTTAACCATGGAATGGAGGGAAGGAGTGATAGAGTGAGGCAGGATTCAAAAATCCAGAGAATAAAATAATGCATTTGGCATTTTATATGACCATTATTCCTACATCTTTCTTGTGGATGAGACTATACAACTGTGTGCACAGGTACTGATTTTAATATAGGAAAGATTGGAAAATAATTTTTTCTTCTTTAACCATATATCTCTTTAGATGTGTTTGTATAAAACATAAGCTAATGGTGAGTTGAGTGAGATCAAAACAATATTTTTCTCCTTGCCATGTAAATTAAATTTAATTCAGAAAATATTTATTTAGCACTACTTATTTATATGGCATACTGCTTACAACTATGGATAAAACAATGAAAAATGACATAATCTCCTGCTTTCAAAAAGCTTATAATCTATAAGAAATTTACAATAAGTTACTTAGAATATTTTCTTTCTACAAATCTAAGACTATAAAGGATTAACTTTAAGGTATTTTTCCTAGGCTTCAGATTATACTATGAGATATCTTTTTCCCTCCTTATATTATGAGGATATATCATAGTTCAAATCATATTTCTACAGGATATGATTGTAGTTATTGGCAAAAGCTAAAAGTTCAGTTTTCCTGTCTAATGAAAGTCAGTTTCTACATGTAAGAGAATACTGAGAAAACTATTTAATCCTAAACATATTCCAGCTCTGAAACAGTGCGCACAAAAGTGTAGTGATCATTTTTTGGCAAGACAAAAAGCATGGTCAAAGGAAAAACTGGTACTTTGAGGGACTCCAAAAATTTCAGAGATATATCTTTGATTATACTTTGTATAAAATAGTTTTGATTCCTATCAAAACATGTTAGATGTGTATTTTATTTCTCTTATACAGAGAGAGACAAATCATATACTTGTTGTCTGTTTTATTATATCGAAAATAGAGTTAATGACACATAATCTATGTAGTTTACAATATTTTACAGTGTTATTTATAAGGACAGAGCTTTACAAAACTTAAAATACTATACAAGTATGAGATATTATCATTATTATAATAGAAAGAACTCTGACCTAAAAGTCTGGGAATCTGGTTTTAATTCCAATTCAGCATCTTCGTGTGACTTAGTGAGTTATTTACTCTTGGAAAATAACCATTCACTCCAACCCATAACAATCTACCTGGGGTTTGAGCTCAGGTCTTTCTGACTCCAAGGCTATCCTTGATCCACTGCACCCCATAGTTGCCTCATAGCCCGCCCATGATAACCCTTTGAATATTTGAACAGAGGTTATCATGTACCTTCTGAATCTTCTGTCCTTCAAGTTAACTATCCCCAGTTCCTTCAATCAGTCCTCATGAGGTATGGAGTGAAGGGTCTTCATCAATATACTTTGGACACTATCCAGCTTATCAACACCCTTAAGAGATCAAAAGAATCTGTCTGCTGACTTTCCTTTACACTGGGCTGTGTCTTCATCTGTAAAATGAGTTGGTTGGACAAGATGATTTATAAGCTCTCTCATCTGGTTAAGAATACTGTCATTCTAAATCAGTTTCCATTAGGCTTTTCTTAAGGACCACATGAAAGTTTTTGAAATAAGGGAAATGCCAGTTGTTTTGTTTAAAGATTCTCAAGCAACATTCAAGTTAAACTGGTATTACTGTTATCCTGATTTTTTTAACTTGCTTCTCCTTTTACCTATTTCCATTTCCCCCGACCTTGATCACCTAGGGGCTCAGATAATACACTAACTCTGGGAAGGTTAAGGATACTTGAAATCTTTGTTGGACAAAGATGTTCTATAGGACACGATTTAAGGAACAATGAAAAAAATATTTAAAATAGCAAATGAACCTTTTCAGGTATATCCAGTGTGGATCAAATTTACGAATGGTCTATTAGATCTTTTCTCTCAATATATGAATACATTCTTGATAGTAGTTTTTCTAAATCTATTGCATTTAAGTGCTATGTTTGTGGTTTGTTTTTTTCTGGTTGTACTCAAGAAAAGATGGAACAATAGAAAGAAAAACAAAACAAAACAGATTTTTTTTTCAGGGTCTAGATCCCAACAAGATGAAGGAAGAAGCAAAGATGCAAAGTGAAACAGCTTGTGAATGCACAAATGTTAATACCATTAAATTACTACCTTTAAGTAGATGTACACATAGGAGATCTGGTTAATTTAACATTAAAATGGCTAAGGATGACTGAGGTAATGAAGTTTATTGAAAGTACTTTTCATTCTCATTATGCTCTCTAGAGAAGACTTCTGATCAGGAAGGACTACTCAGCTGATAAAAGCAACATTTAGTTAGCAAATGCCTGTGTGTCCTTGTTCACTGGTAGATTTTCTTTCAAAATGTTTGACAATGACTGGGGTTGGGGTTGGGTGGGGAATGTTTGAATGCTTCTCTGATTTGGCTTGACTGTGAAAGGAAGTCAGGAGGGATTGATCAGTGTCAAGAAATAACTAAGGAATTATTTAAGCAACTTTTCATGGATGTGTGGGTTGCATAATTTAAGACTGTCCTGGGGCATCCATAAATTATGCATAGGTTTTGTTTTCTTATTTTACATTTTTAGAGGAGAGAAAGACACTTGATTCTGCAAATTCTATAACTCTGGCACATAAGCATTACTGAAGAATCTACAACAGGATAGAATCATTTCCATTAATGCCTTTAGAGTAGCCCAGACTCAAGAACTCAGTCCATACAAGGTAAATGAGCATTTCAGCCAGACATTTCTTTTTTTTAAGCATTTGAACATTCAGTTGTGACTTAGAAATAATTTAAGTATTTTATTTTGGGTTTGGGGGGATGATGTTTGTTTCATTCAGTGTTTTGTTTTGTTTTCTCCATAGTTTGAAACTATGAAAGGTGTTTAGTAGAAAATAGCAATGGAAATTATAATGCACATTTTTCAAGGAAAAAATGGAAATTAACTATAACCATATGAAAAAAACTCCAAATCAGTGTTAACCAGAGAAATGCAAAATTAAATGACCTGGTAAATATATCTTCAGCCTTTACATTGGCAAAGATAATACAAGACACAGAGATGGGCTATTTGGACATAGCAAAGGGAAGACAGACCCACTAACAGTGAATTGGTATGTTATAATTATGTAAAACAATTACAAGTTATGCAAATTAGTTGCTAAACTGTTCCTAACTTGTAATCCAAGGTCTTTACTATTGAGTATATACCTTGAAGAGAGGAATAACAGGGGCAAAATACTATATACCCCAGAATTTTCATAATGGTGCCTTTTGTAGTTATAGAAACCTGAAAAGGGGGCTACTTGATAATTGAGGAATAGCTAGACAAATTGTAACATATGACTGTTAATGTGATATATTGTGAGAAATGGGAAAATCATAGAACCCTGGTAAGACTTAAATGAATGGATCCAAAGAAAAAATCAGAATTGGCAAAACAATATAAAGAGATGACTGTAACAATAGAAATGAAAAGAAAGGAAAGAAATAAAATATAAAGATAAATTGGGGATAGGTAGGTTGCTCAGTAGATTGAGATCAAATCGGGCCTCAGACACTTACTAGCTGTGTGACCCTGGGCACGTCACTTAATCCCCATTGCCTAGTCCTTACCACTCTTCTGCTTTGGAACCAACACACAGTATTGATTCTAAGACAGAACGTAAGGGTTTTAAAAGACAAATTTAGATCAATGAAATGACTAGTCATAATCCTATAAAACAGACAATGCAAGATACTTCTAACCTCTTAGGTTCATTCATTCATTCATTCATTCATTCATTCATTCATTCATTTTTAATAGGAAACAATAGATATAGAATGTTGCTTATTTGGTTCAGTACAGCTTGAGTACAGGTCAGTTTAGTTTTACTATTTTTCTTCATTTCAAGTCAAGCTTCTTGTGCTATGTGGATGGGGAAAAAATGTAGGCACAATAACTACCTAAATTTTAACGTGGGTAAGTCATTTCCTGTCCTTTGGTTTCAAATTTCCCCTTTTATAAAATGAAGTGGTTAGAATAGAAGGACCTCCAGATCCTATTCCATCTCTACTTGCCTATCTCATGAGGCAGCTCTTTGGTACATGAAATAAAATAAGGAAATTTTTAGTTCAAACCCAGCCTTTTCCAGTTTCCTCAACTAAAAAATGATGATTATTATAGCATCCACCTCACAGAGTTGTTTTGAGGATTATTTATGAAGAATTTTGCATAGTATCTGGTATGTAAGAGTTGATATTACCATATGAATTCTTAATTCTCCCTTATCTTTTCCTATCTAACTTTATATATGTGCATGTATGTGTTTATATCTATCCATCTATCTAAACATCTGTCTGTCT
>NW_025352599.1:0-1899 GCF_016433145.1 Gracilinanus agilis
GGAAGGAAGGAAGGAAGGAAGGAAGGAAGGAAGGAAGGAAGGATTCAGTCCCTACTGTGTGCCAGGAACTAGGCTAAAAACTTTACAAATATTGTCTTATTTAATCCTCACAGAAACCCTAGGTAGTAGGTGCTTTATTATTACAATTTTACAGTTGTGGAAACTAAGGCAGACAGAGGCATTTATGACCATAGTCACAGAGCTAGTGAGTTGTTTCTCAGGCAGGATATAAATTCAGAATTTCCTGACTTCAAGTGCAGAGCTCTATCCACTCTGCTACCTAGCACCAATAAAAGATATACAGCAGTAAGTATTTTCCAAATCAGGATATAATATGAACAGCAATGAGTATAGGAGATCATGGGTTCAATGTTTTAAGAGATGTGCAATGTGCTCAGAGGATGGATAGCTCACTTTGGGAAGAGATTGGAAGAGACTTCATGAAGAAAGTAGCGTTTGGTTAGGTCGTGCCAGGGAGGTTGGCTTTCCTAGATATGGAGAAGTTTTGAAGTGGAAAGGAAAGTGAAGTATAATGGCAGAGACCTTTAAAGGTGAAGAGGAGGAAAACTGAGGGAGCTCACCCTAGGTGGCTTCAATTTTTCCATGAAAGTAGGAGGCCCTGTCACTTGCTTAGAATAACGGAGGTGGAGTGGTATTAAAGACTTGGAGTGTCAAAAAGTTTTAGAAAAGTTGTTGTGGATAAAGAAATGGGAAATCAACCAGAGGTGAATAAAAAGATTGCCCAGATGAACTCAGATTAGGGTAGCATACGTTCTTGGCTCCAGAGGACAGAGGTGGAACAAATTTCTCTCCTCTTAATAGTGAGGTGGAGGACTATGGTTGAATAATGCTATGTGCTTTGTGGTCAGTTTTGATTGCCTGTATTACTTGGTTTCTTGGTTCTCTAGGGAGAATTCCGTGGAAAACAGTCTACCTTGAAAAATACGGTAAGATTTTATAGATTTTTTTTAACTCAGAGGGTCTTCTCAAATCAAATGATTCAACTCCCTCAATTTACAGAGGAGGAAACAGGCCTAATGATATTAAATCTTATCCAAAGTCACAGTGGTTGTAAGTAGCAGGAATCTGAACCTAGGCCCTGACTTTGGAGTTAACTTTCTTTTCACTGTTATGTTGGGGTTTTTTTTAAGATATCAATAAAGCAATCTATCAATCATCAAATATTTATGAAGCTAAATTCTGAGTATTCAAAGACAAAAATAAAACCACCTCTGCCCTCAAGAAGCCTACATTCCAAGAAGCAAGATACATGTGTATATACATGCACATATATGTATATATTATGTATCATGTATGTGGATTGTGTATGTATTATGTGTGAATAACATACATACCCAACATATACCAAAAAGACAAGGCAGTTTTGAGATGGAGTGCAATAGTGTCTGGGAGGATCGAAAATGACTTTAGGTAGAACATCAAAAATAAAATGAAAGGATTGGTATGCACCAGTGAGATGAAGAGTGCAGAGCCCCTTGAATTAAAGGCTAAGGAATTCAGACTTTGTGCTTTAGGCACTGGGGAGCCATTGAAAGTTTGGAATTGGAGGATGAGAGAATAAAAGTTCTGGGGCTGGGACAGGCAGTCCTGCTAGTCATTATTCCTCATAACTGGGAGATTTAATTTGACTTGAAAACTATAGGGAGCAGGAATTTGTCTCTCATTTTTAGACACCTATCAGGCTATGCAGCTAATTTTGCTTGGAAATCTTTGAGAGATAGAGAGATGGGGGAAGAAGCGATAATAAAATAATAGATAATGGGAGCCAATCTTTACTCCACTGAAGGAAAGAATGGAGAATCAATCATGAACAAGCATTAAGTACCCTCTGTGTACCAGACTTTGTGCATGATGGCTACACATACATATATACATAGT
>NW_025352600.1:0-4796 GCF_016433145.1 Gracilinanus agilis
TCACTAAACAATGGACAACTACCAACACACATTTTCCTTCAATCAGATTCTACAGCAGCCAACTGCCAGAAGCACTCTGCCCTCAGGAAACCTTAGAGCAAAAGGCCCCTTCTCACATGGCCTGGCTCTTTATCCACTGAGCCAGCCAGCTTTTTCACCAGTTAAATTAGAGCAAGGGATTAAGAATTCCCTTTTACAAGACTTATGAGCAGGGGGTCAACTAAGTGACTCAGTAGATTAACAGCCAGGCCCAGAGATGGGAGGTCTTGTATTTAAAACTACCCTCAGTCACATCTTAGGTGTATGACCCTAGGCAAGTCACTTAACCCCCATTGCCTATCCCTTACTAATCTTCTGTCTTAGAATCAATACCCGGTATTGATTCTAAGACAGAAGGTAAGGGTTTAAAAAAAAAAGACTTATGAGCAGGGGAGTGACAATAAAAGAATGCAGTAAGAAGTATTTACATTTATTGCAAATAAAAGTGAAAGATGGTTAGGGTGCTTGGAAGGGAGCAAATGGATAACAGCTCATGGGAAGGACAGGCTGGAGGTTATCATTACTATTCTTGCTATTCACCTACACTTTTTCCTCCCTAGAGCCCTGAAGATGATGACCGGAAGGTCCGAAGGAGAGAAAAAAATAGAGTTGCTGCTCAGAGGAGTCGGAAAAAGCAGACTCAAAAGGCTGATAAACTTCATGAGGTGAGTATGTGAGTGTCTCTATGGCAGTGGATACTCATCATTTGGCCCTTAAGACTTATCAGCTTTGTAAAGCTTTGTAAATAGGAGTTATTATTGTTCCTATTATTATTATCAAGGACATATCTCTGTCAGTAATTACAGACATTGAATACTCACTATGTGCAAAGCCACATAGTCATTGGTTGTGCACCAAGAGTACAATAGCTACTATTTTTTCAAGGTAAACATCTATTGAATACTCAGTCATAAGAGACATTTTTATTAATTAAACTAAAGAAACTAAACTTTAATCTTATATTTTAAAAACAAAACAGTTAAACTTTACTTAAAAATGCAAATTTAAAAAATGAAACACAAAATTCCATTTTTTGTTTTTGTTTTAGAGTCATTAGGGTATGCCTGGGCACACTCAGCACACCTTGTACTCATGCCTATCTATGCATGCCATCACTCCTTCCACTGAACAGAATTCCTTCTTCTCTTCATTCAACCAAAAGTCATTTAGCAGCTGCTATGTACCTTATGAAAGTAGCATGGCATAATGGGTAGAAGGCTGGCTTTGGAATCAGGAAGCCTTGGATTCAAGTCCTACCTCAGACATATATTACCTTGAAGACTTGGGCAATTCAGTGCCCAATAGGGAATTGTCTCACTGATGTGTTCCCATACCATCGCAATTACAGGTCTGAATTATAATAGCAAAAGTATTCTATTCATTGTGCCAGATTCAGGAAGAGATACATGGAGGTAAATAAGACATATTTTTTCTATTACTTAAGGAGTTTACAGTTCAGTGAGAGAGATAAGGCCTGTTCACTGATGAATGTAATACAAATGAAATCAAATTAAGGAGAGATTACTCTCAGCTGAAGGGTTCAAGGAAGACTCCTTCCTGTGGAAATGGAAGAGAAATGAAGGAAGGAAGGAAGGAAGGAAGTATGGAAGGAAGGAAGAAAGAAAGAAAGAAAGAGAAGAAAGGAAGAAAGAGAAAGAAGGAAAGAAGGAAAGAAAGAAAGAAAGACATTTTACATAAGGTCAGAAAGGTAGGAACATAGAATTATAGCTATAAAACTTGAAGGGACTTCAAAGGTCATTTGATTTAGCTCCATTTTTTAATCATGAAGGGACAGACCCACCTCACCATGGCAGTATTTATCATAGGTTGAACTGGAGCCTAATTTCCAGATTCCAGTGCTCTGTTTTCTGGTCTGCATTGGGGAATGATGACTATCCCTATTTTGGAGTATAGAATGAGTGAACTTAGAATTGTGTAAGATACAATAAGAAATGTAGGTTGGAATAAGATCATGGAGAGTCTTTGATTCCAGACTGAGGCATTCTCCTAAGAATACTCTGGGCTGGGTCCGTGATGTTTCTGGCCCAGAAACTGTATTCTGTTTGTGTTTTCCTGGCCAAGTCACTTACTCTGACAGTGCCACAGGCAGTTCTATAAGATGATGAAATGCAGAAAAAGTTATAGATCTTTATTGACAAGAGGGAATTTTCTCACCAACAATTCCCCAAAGCAATGAAATCACCACAAGGGAGAAGATCATGATAATTTCCCTTTAAGGCATCAACCTCAAAGGTTAGAGGACTACTGGAAACATCTCCATATTTCCCTAGAATAGCCTCTAATTAATTTCTGAGTTTTCAAATGTATTAAGAGTTTTCTTGGGCTTTAGTCCTTCCCTCATCTCCATAGTTGTGTTTATAGGTCAGAAAATGCTTTAATAGGGTTTCGCACACACAGTGGCTACTAGAATTAGGGTTCCGATGTGGGGAGGAAGAAAGGATGATAATAACATTGGACATGTTTGTGAAGGGGGGAATCTAAGCCCAGCTCCTCAGTTCAACAGCTCTGATTCAATCCATTCACTTTTCCCCCTCATCATCTATGTCATCTATGGATTCAAGTATGGAAATATATGCATTTGAGAATGTATGAGTTCAAGAGGGCAATTAGGTGGCTCAGTGGATAGAGAGCCAAGTCTAAAGATGGGAGGTCATGGGTTCAAATGTGGCCTCAGATATTTCCTATCTGTGTGACCCTGGGCAAGTCACTTAACCCCCATTGCTTAGCCCTTACTGCTTGCCCTACCTTGGAACCAATACGTAGTATTGATTCTAAGACAGAAGGTAAGAATTTTAAGAAAAGAATTTATGAGCTCAGCTCTTTGACTTAGAGACCAGGAAAAAGGCAGCGATCTTAAAGTGACTTAGCCAGTGACACTGATAATATCTATCAGTGGCAGGTCTTGAAGCTAGATCTTCCTGATTCCCAAACCATAGCTCTATATCATGCTGCCTATCATGAGTAATTTTATGATAATTCTAGTCACATGCCTGCATAAATCCTAAGATGTTTGTCCTTGTCTTGACTGCTTCTACTTAAGAGTCTGCAATCTCTTTAGACTCTTTCTTTCCCAGGTAATCCTTTGTTCCTCCTAATTACCAGCTATAGAGGCAGCTAGGTGTCTTAGTGGATAGAACATCAGGCTTGGAGTTAGGAAAACCTGAATTCAAATTTGGCCTCAGATACTTACTAGCTCGGTGACCTTGGGCAAGTCACTTAACCTCTATCTGCCTCAGTTTTCTCATCTTTAAAATTGGGATAATAAAAAATAGCACCAATTTTCTAGGTAGGGCTCAAATAAGATAATAATTGTAAAATGCCTGGCATATAGTGAGCACTATATAAGTGTTAGCTATTAGTGTTAGCATTATTATTATTACCACCTAATCCAGTGGTCTTTTCCCAGTTCTTATTCTCCTTGATCTCTTTGCAGCATTTTCCCAGAATAATTAGCAATAGAGAGATGGGGAGATGCTCCCCTTTTATTTTGCTTCTGATTTCTCTGCCAAAAATTGTCTTTGAAGTGGAAAGGGTAGAACAAAAATTACTATTAGAAAGCTGATATTCAAGCTAACTTGTCTGTAGTCAGAGAGCACCTACCTGTTTATGGGGAGCCCAAATCATCAGGTTCTGATGGACTAAATTCTACCAAAAGAATCAGCAAATTCAATAGCTGAGCTATGAAAGATTGCCCCGAACAAGAGATACCACAGATCCAAAGATCTAGAGCTGAAAGGACTTTAGGAGGACATCTGGTCCAATCCCTGCATTTTACAGATGAGGAAACAGAGGCCCAAGAAAGATCCAGAATTAACAAATAGAATCAGATTTGGGACTGAATTTTAGCCCAAATCCTCTGACTCCAGAGTAGTGCTCTCTCTCCTATATGACAGGATTGAAGAAAAACAAGTATTCTAGTTTAGAAAAACAAACAAAAAGAGAGTAGAGTGGAGGCTACAAACAACATACTAGCAAAATTTTAGAATGTTATTATTAAAGGGATGTTTAATGGATATCTAGAAACAGAAGCAGTAATAGCAAAAAGCTTAGCATGTCTTCTTTGAAAATAGATTCCTTAGATTCCCAAGTCTAATCTTACGGTTAGACTTAGTAGATCAGGGAAGATGTAAATTTGGTTCACCTAGAGTTTAGCCAAGTATTTGACAAAATCTCTTCTGGTATTCTGGTGGACAAGTTAGAAAGAGATGAGTGAGACAATAGTATAATTGGGGAGACACTGAATTGGCAGAATATATGGAACCAAAGAATAATAGTCACTAATGTTTTGGTGGCAGCTTGGAAATTATTTTTGGTTCTATTCTCTTTAACATTCTTAACAATAGTGAGAGGTAGAGCTGTGTAGGGAATGGAAAGCTGGTTTTGAGTCTAGGGTGACATGGGTTCAAGTCTTGTCTCTGACACCTGTACAACTCTGGATAAGTCATTTAATCTCTTAGTGGTCTATGCCAGAGGTATAAGACAAGTGATTCACCAGGTGCATGCAATCCCACAACAATCCTGCAGAGAAAAACTGCATTAAAATGTAATTGGGAAGTATTTAACAATATAAAGATAGAATAGAACATAAATAATGTTACTATGTGGCTTTCTAAGCCAATATGTGACCCACAGGGATCCTTTTATATAGTTTAATGGGGCTCAGTTTATATTTTGAGTTTGACACCATTGGCATAGGCAATTTTCTAAGTTTCTGTGAAGGTCCCAAACTGCCTTTG
>NW_025352601.1:0-3581 GCF_016433145.1 Gracilinanus agilis
AGAGAGAGAGAGAGAGAGAGAGAGAGAGAGAATATGTCTAGGTTTTCTTTTAATTATAGTTTAGAAATATTCGACTCCCTAAAAACTATAATTAAAAAAAGCCTAGATATACTATATTTTCTTTCTTTAAAAATTATAATATAATTTTCCTTAGCCTATTTCTATTTTTCATATCAGATATCTTACATTTTCTTGTATTGTTTCAGTCATTTCATTTTGTTCTAATATTTCTTGCTGTCTCATAGAGACCTTGATTTTGATTTGATCTACTCTCTTTTTCAGGGAATCTTGAACAAAACTTACCTCTTTCTAAATTATTTATTCTTCTAATTCTTTCCTTTATAGCTTTTATTTCAGTTTTTATCTCATGTTTAATTTCTGCTGTTCATATGGTCTTTTTTTTTTTTATCAAAAATGAATTTCTTCTTGCACTTGTTGCAAAGTTCCTCTGTCCTGCTTTTGAGGGAATCTTTTGATTTGCATTGATTTTGACTTTGATCAGTGTCTTCTTTATCTCTCCAGTTTTAATTCCTGAATTGGAGCTTTGTGCTACCCTGGCTTCATCCCTTATTTCACTTTTGGGTGGAGTGGTTGACCTTACTTAGTTTTACCTTGGTTCCCTGAGATTATGCTCCTGTGGATCTTGAAGGCTTAGAGCACTGGATCTCCAGATTCCTCTATGATATCTTAGGACATAATGTTAGGGGCTTCAGAGCTCTGATGATATTCTAAACCTGTTTACAGAGTTTGCTGTCATACTAGTCACTGGGGCTTTCTCCAATGAACCCTCTAAATTTACTGCTTCTGGAAACAGAGCTAAGGAGGCTATTGGTACCTCTGGTCATTTTTTGATTTCTGGGAAGTTGTGGGCTTTTTATTCATTCATTCATTCATTTATTTGTTTTTGCCTGTGATAATGCTGGTTTTATTAGTTGTCACTTTTCTGATTTCCCATGAGCTTATAACTCACTTTTCTTGAAGTCTTAGGGTAGAATAAGCCACTGTTATAGTTTTCCATCAGATTTCTTGATCATTTTTCAAATTAAAGCAAATTGCAGGTTGTTGCTAGAATAGGTATATTTATAGGGAGCTTGTCTGCTTGCCTCCATCCAGGAACCATCTTGGCCAATAGTTCTTTTAAATTTCTTTTCACGACCAGTAGAGGATGCAAATTGTCTATTAACTTACTTGCTATAGAAAAGTCAGTTAGTTAAGGAAAACAGAAATTTCTGGCCCCTAATTCTCTGCTTCTTTAGGCCTCCTGTGATGAGGCCCAGAGGTGACCTGGGATTGCTAAAAGCTATTCCAGTGAAGCATAAACTCTGGAACTCTAAAAAGTCTTTGATCGCAGGCTCCTTCACAGATTGTGTCCTCTGAGGACCAGCCTAAGTGTGAAGGATCTCATCACCAGAGAGTTGGCCAACAGATGGTAAATTATTTTGCCCGTGGCAACTCACAATAGTAATTTCTAAGATGTGGAGAGGCTATGATTTTCATCATTACTACACTGAGAAAATCACAGATCTCTGATGTTGTTGGAGGATTGTAGAGAGATGTGTAAGGAATCTTAAGGTGCTAACTAATCCACATTTCCCCCTTTTTCTTTCAGATGAGGAAACTTGTTGAAGGGCAGGAGTTGAATTCAGGTCCTCTGACTTCTAAAGTTATTGCTTTCTCCACTCTACCAGAATAATGCTGAATTCCAATCTGATTAATTCTCCCCTTTTTATACTCTCAGTTTTTCTCGTCGTCTAAATGGGACTTATTACTCATTAATTTAAAAAAAAAAACAACCATCCCTGACTACTCTCAACTTCTTTCATTTCCCCTTACTTTATATCAATACTTACCTTGGCTCACACCCTTTTTCCTTTTGGTGAAACTTTATGTGCTTAAACAAGTTGGATAAGAGGGAATACAATCCACAGGGCTTTTGTCAAAGCCCACAGTTTCGAATGGTAATGAAAAAAAGACCAGGCAACATGAAACTAAACAGAAAAGAATGTTGCATGAGGATGGAGAAGATTGTAGAAGAAACAAGAAAAGTGATCCCTTTGGATGGTTCCTCATGGTTCTCTTTTGATGCTTTATTTTATTTTGACCTCCCTATCCATCGCCCTCCCTTTTATCCTACCCTCCTCCTAACTCTATGTCCCCCATTTCCAGCATACACTTGGCAGTAATTTCCTCTTTTAATTAAGAAACTAGAGCAAACAGGGTTTTCTGGGGGGGGGGATTGTTGTTCTTTAAATGGATCCTCTTGCTTAGTAACTGTGGCATATCAAATAGAATTTAAGTATAAAGAATGGCTGAGAGGATGTGAAGAAGAAAGAGCAGTGTAATTTAGTAGCTGCTCTGATGAGTATTTAGGACTAAAATTGTAAGGATTTGCATGAGACATAGTGGAGAGAAAATGAGTAGTTACTAAAGAAGAGTACAAAAACAAGTATCAGAGGAGAATGGGTACTGGGTCTGTTTGATGAATTTTCTGACAACCAATTTTGGATTTTTCCTTCTTTTTAGCTTGTGCGATTAGTTTTTCCAGATCTTGGTACCAGGAGGCTGGGCACAAGAGGAAGTGCCAGGTACTGTTGCATTATTTAAAAATCATAAACTAGAAGTCTTTGGGAAACCCCAGAATAAATGTAAATGAAAAAGAAAACGCTTACCAAAGAGAAATGTTTGTAAAATGTAATACCAACTAAATCTCAAGTAACTTAAGGATGGTTTAAAGGGGGCAGATAGGTGGCTCAATAGATTAAAAGCCAGATCTTGATATGAGAGGTCTTGGGTTCAAATCCAGCCTCAGATACTTCCTAACTGTGTAGTCCTGGACAAATTATTTAACCCCCATTGCCTGACTCTTACTGCTCTTTTGCAGTAGCTCACAAAACCATACTTTGGAACCATACATGGAAGGCTAGGATTTAAAAGTAAAAGGTATCCTAAAGAAATGTAATCTTTCACCATAACCAAAGATTTATTTCTCATGTTTATTTGACAGCCTTTAATTTCTTAAGATGATTTGTTTGTTGGTTTGAAAGAAAGTTGTTTTTTTCCCTATAGGTACAAAGCACTAATTTTTTCTGATATTTTAGTATACTAAACAGGTACATATATAAATTATGTGGCTTTTAAAAATATTTACACACATTCAGGCAAAAATTATAGAACTGTTTTAATATTCTTATAAGAGTATTAGCAAAGGTAATTGGCATAGTTCCAAAATGCTCACTTAGCTGGCATATTTAAATAGAACCAGAAGCCTTTGAGCCTGGATTTCTAGATACAAATCTTCATTTATAAACACAAAAAGGAAATTCAGATGTTAACCTATGAATCATGGAATGTGATTTTCTTAAACATTACTTATTAGTTGTTTCAAATCAAGACTGAAAGGAAGGCTGTAAAAAAGGACTGAGGTAATTGAAGGATTGTGTTGTCCCATTCTAACAGGAAAGTACACAAGAATTGGGAGCAGTTGCCAAATTAGTCAAATACTAGGCAAAGAAACAATGTTAATTCAAATTGCTTTTCTCAGTTATTTACACTTAAACTGAGGAGATAATTTTCCTCCCTCC
>NW_025352602.1:0-5424 GCF_016433145.1 Gracilinanus agilis
CTCTCTCTCTCTCATTCTCTCTCTCTCTCTCCCTATATATATATGTACATATATATGTAATTGATTCTAAGAAAGAAGGTAAGTGTTATTAATTTTAAAAATACTCATTGACTAAGTCAACTCTATTCTAGTTACTGGGCAGAGAAAAAAGAAATAGAATAGAATTGACCATCTACATTGAAAATACTACCAATATATAGTTAGAAACAATGAGTCTGATCCCCCTTAAGTGAACAGAAAGCTACCACCTTTGTCCACTTTACACTTTGGAGAACAATATTTTTTAATCAAGATGGTCTTACCCTATGTCTTTAATGGAAAGCTCCTCTTATAGTTCCATGACCTTTCTGAGACATAAATATTTTTACTAGCAGGTAGGTGGACAATAGGGAGGCTATTCCCTAATGAAAGAGCTAGGAAATACTTATGTCAAATATGATATCAAGGAGAATGAAACTGAGGATATAAAAATGACAAGATATCAGTTATTAAATATTACATTATCCAAAAAGGAGAATTGGAGACATTCTGTAATTCTCTCTTATAGTTTTCTTCTGTGCATTCTGAAGGCTCCCCTCCTTACTCTAATAGAAAGAGTCTTCTATTAGGGAGGTTTCCTCTTTCCAGGTTTTTCTCTCTCTAGTCTATCCCCCCACATAGGTTACAAGATAAACTTCCTAAGGCACAAGTCTGATCATGTTTGTCATTCCCTTGCTCAAAAACTTTTTGTTGTTCCCTATTGGGTGATATATAAGCTCCTCAGCCTGGCATTTAAAACTTTCTGTAGACTCCTTCCTACTTTTCTAGCTTTACTTAATATTATTCCCCTTTATCTATTTTAGACTCTATGGCCTGCACCTCGCCAAATTTTTACACATGGACCAGGATTTCCATAAACCCATCAAACAGAAATATGCAGTCTGGAGATCACAGATGTTCCAGAAGGCCAGAAAATAGTTGCCAGGTTGCTAAGGCAACACCAGAGGTTTATGGAGGGATGGTGAAGGGGAGGTGGATTGCCTTGTGGTTTGTGTAAACCTTTTCTTCTAGTAGAAAACAGGCTAAAAAAGGAAATTATTTTGTCCAAGAAAAATTTTTCATTGATTACAGTGTGTTCCATCTTTTGGCATCATATTAAATGTTATTAGTAGGAATCCCTAAGAAGCAATTACTCTTTTCTTCCAAAGCATCAAAAAAAAGTTAACATTAAAAAATCACCAACTTTGGAAAGAACTTGCTGAACACCTGCTGTGGAAAGAGTTCTTTGTGAATTATTTCCCTCTTGTAGTTTTCTACCTATTAAGTACATTTTCAGACAAATAGAATGCTTACTGCTTAAAACTCTGCATCCGCTCCAGTGGCAGAACCTAAAATTTAACCCAACATGGGAACGACCATCTGGTCTAGGATTTTCTGTCTCCAAGTTATCTGGGATGGTAATGATTCTGCTACACAGAGGCCATCTAGGATTTTCTTAGTTTGTGAAAATGTCTTCCAAACTGCAAGCATACTGCTTAAAGAGGAAAGAAAATGGTTCGCATTGTCCTTGGCAGCATCTTTGAACAGCTGAACTGTATCTCTCCTATTAAAGTCATGTCTTCTGTTGGATTAAAGTTCCTTAATCTTTAATTTAACTGGATAATTAGTTCCTAAGGAGGAAGAATAAATAAAGGGTTTATACACCAAGAGGGATTGCTCCTGTTGTCCTATTTATCACTTCACTTATTTAAGTGCTGGCTTATTTGGATAGTCTTCACCTCTTCCCACCTTCATCCCTTCCTGATTTGCATTCCCATCAGTTAAAATAACAATAGTCCATAGATACTTAGCCTGTTACTGCTTACAAAGTATTTTGACCCCAATCACTTCATTAATTGGTGAGTCAAGTTATGCAAGTTTCATTTTCTTCATTTTACAGAAGAGGAAACTTGAAGTTCAGAGAAGTTTGTCTAGTAAGCTCTGGAGCCTTCTGTTCTTTTCACTACCACATTCCACTGTCTCTTAGCCATGTGCATTCCTATATTTTAGATGTATGATGTATCTTCTGGAGTCATCTCTTCTAAGAAATCACTCTAGCTGGCTCCTTATCACCACAATCACCTCTTTGTATCATCTCTCTTCAGGCCTTATGCAAACTTTATTACTTTAAGGATGTATATGATATTTTTATTCATGACCATTCCAGCTACCCATGTAGAAGGTAAGCATTCTATGCTAAGGTCAAAGGAATCTGTCACCTGATAGTCAACTCTTTGAAGATGAGCCTTTCCAAACAAAGCCCTGTATACTTGTTGTCCTCTGTGTCCACCATTACAATGTAAGTTTCCTAAGGGCTAGGACTGTGGTCATTTAGTCCTTTGTATCCCTAGTCCCTAGCATAGTGCCTCACTGGTAGCACTTAATAAGTTTTTGTTGAATTGAAATGACTATATGTAAAATTTTAGATTATATTATTTTGCACTGAACATTGCCCTCATTCTTTATGCCCCCAAACCAATGGAGGTTAAGCAATGCTTTTTGTTCAGCTCACACACAAAATAGGTAGGGATCTTTCCTCCCCTCAGACTTTAGACAAGATAGACCGCCTGAATACTTGAAACTAGAGATAGGTTTCCAATGCAGATAATGTATTCAATAAAATGGTTTCTCTGGTTGTCTCCTATGCCTGGCATCTTTCTCTACTCATCTCCACCTATTGACTTCCCTGGCTTCCTTTAAATCCATTTAAAATCTCTTCTATAGAAAATTTTTCTTAACTTCTCTTAATTCTAGTGGTTTTCTTCTTTGAATTATTTCCTATTTATTCCTTACTTAGTTTGTACATACTTGTTTGCTTGTCACTTCCCCCATTAGATTTGAGTGAGGGTTTGGACTGTTTTGAACTTCTTTTTGTATTCTCAGCACTTAACATAGTAACTGGAACTTGACATACGTTTACTGAATTGAATTTAATTTATATGTACTTAACATTATCTGCTACATTGTTTGGTTTTGCTCATTTCATTCTGTTCCAGTTGATACAAATCTGTTCGTTTTCTCTAATATCCTCATATTCACCATTTCTTATTACATTTCAGTATTCTATTACATTCTTATATCATAATTATTTAATCTATTCCCCAATTACTAAACACCTGACCGCACCATTTTACCGCCACAAGAGATGCTGCTAGGACTATTTTGATTATATAATGAATGGTTCTATCTTTGACTTCTTTGTGGTATATGACAAGTATTAGGACTGTTAGATACAAAGGTTTTTATCTACATATGCAATTAATTCATATTTCTAGATTTGCCTGCAAATATCCTTCCTTGGACTATGCTTCCATATGCCTCCAGGAGCCAGTGTCCTCATTGGAGCTCCAATTCTCCACCTTCCAGGACAAGCACAGTTTTGAACATCAAAACTTTATTACTTTAAGGATGTATGTGATACATCCTTAACGGATGATACACAAGTTTCATCCAGTATAAAATACTCATCCCCCTTCACCTATAAGAACATTCATGAGAGAAACCCCTTTTCACCTCCCAAGTAGTCTCTTTCCTTTCCTCCCCTCTTCAATCATTCCCCCTTCCTCCTCACTCTGTAAATTCTTAGATTTCTAAAACCACAGCGGTCATCTTTCCCTTACTGCTAATCCTTGATTTGATCCCAACACATTGCTTACTCTTTTCTATTCCCTTGCTCTCTTCACCACCTTTCATATACTCTCTTATAGTAATGTAATTCCACAAAGGGAACATTCACCTCTAGGAAGGATATCACCAGGATCTACCCTTAATGCCCCTGTCCACCCTATCACTGTTGCCTCATCTAGATTGCCTTATTTCTCTTTCCTTGTGTACATTTAGAAATCTCCGATTAGTCTTTCTTTTGTCACTGTGTTTCTGTTGTTGTCTATATTTATTCATTCCCTCATTCTTTATGTTTGGGGTGATGGAGTTGCAAATAATCTTTTCATTTCTGGTTGTTTTCCCTAAATATTTCAAACTCTTCTTTATTATTGGATATCCATCTTTTGTCCTGTTTTGTTAGACTCAGATTTGAAGGATAGGTCACCCTGGGCTATATCATGAACTCCAGACCTTTTCCAAAGACATTATTACATTCCCTCCTCCTTTTTCTAGAGCATGTAAAACAGTCTTAATGTCCTTTCCTTTGCATTTGAAGGTCTTTCCCCTGTTGGCTTGTAGAACTTGTTTCCTCTGAATTGAATTGCCAGACTTAACCAGTATGTGTCCCAGAGTACACATCCTTGAGGTTTTTTCCTGGAAGTCTCTAAGTTTAGAAGTTCTGGGCCTTTTAAAAAATTTCCTTCATCATGGAGTGAAGGTTTTTTTGTCCTGTAACATTCCTCTGGGAGACCTATGATCCTCTACATCCTGTCTTTGCTTGAATAGTTAGCATATTTTCTTTTAATTCTCTCTCTCTCTCTTTCTCTCTCACTAGATCTCTCTCTCTCCCTCCTTCCTTCATTTGTGTTTTCCTCTCATTATCTCTTTTGATCTTCTATATTTTTTTGTTCTTCAAAATAAATTATATGATTATTTGTCTAGTTAAAAGAAAAAACTTCTGAGAAATTTGATTGGTATAATTCTAAACCTGTAAATAAATTTAGGTATTATTATAATTTCTATTACATTGACATGCTCTAACACTTAAGCAGTGAATTGATCTCCAAATGTTTGTTTTTCTTTATTTTTGAAATGTTTTGTATTTGTATTTAAGTAAATTAGCTATGTATCTTATAGGCAAACTTCATGTCTTTTTACATTTTAGAGTTATTTTAAGCGGAACTATTCTTATTGAATTTTGAATTACAAGTTATTTATTTTCATATACATTTGTAATGTGTTCCTTTTACCACTCTCTCCACAAATGAACAATAAAATATAAAAATTAAAATAAAATAAAGCAGTCATTATAAATACATATAGTCCATTGACAAAATTTCTACATTGATCATGCCCTCAAAAAGATACCTTTTTGCATTTTAAGTGCAATATCTTTCTCTGGAGTGAGAATGGCGTGCTTCATCTTTAGTTTTTTGAACTCTTGGTTAATCATGATATTGATAAGATCTCTTAAGTATTTCAAAGTTGTTTTTTTTATATTTTTGTCACTGTATATATTATTCTCCTATTTCCACTCATTTCACTCTCAAATAGTTGATACAGGTCTTCTAAGTTTCCTCTGAAATTGTCCATTTTGGCATTTTTTAATGGCCCAAATAATATTCCATGATATTCATATCCCATAATTTTCTTATTCATTCCCCAACAGGGGGACAATATTTTAGGTTTTTTAAGGTTTTAAACTGTTAAATCTAAAAATAATAACTCCAGATTCTTATTTTCCATAGAGTTTATTAATAATCATTTGAAATAGAGAAACATATATATATATATGTATATATA
>NW_025352603.1:0-8552 GCF_016433145.1 Gracilinanus agilis
AAAAAAAATATATGAAGGAAGGTGGCCTAGCAGTACCAGCAGTACCAGTCTGGGCAAAGACTGGCTGGGTCCAGAGGAAAAAAAGGTTTTTCACTAAGATGCCCTTGGGCTGCTAAACCTGGAAAGATTTATATGAAGTGATGCAAAGTGAAGTGAGCAGGACTAGAAGAATGTTGTACATGGTAATAATAATGTATGATGATCACCTGTGAATGACAATTATTATCAAGAAAGTAATGATCTAGTTCAACTCCAAGAAACTCATTAAAAAAAATTTACACCATCAAAGAAGAAACAGGAGTTTAAATGCAAAATGAAATGTCCTTCTTTATTTCTTCCATAAACTTTTCTCTAGTGTAAATGTGTGTCTTCTTTCACAAAATGATTTAAATGGAAATATGTATTATATAATAATAGATATATAACCAAAAAAAGAAAATGAAATAAGGGATGATACCACAAGCAAATTAGGGTGGCAATAAAACAGTTCACTTGTTTTATGCATAAGGGAAAAATGTATGAAAAAATAAGAAATAGGCAACATTACAAGATATAAGATAGGTAACTTTTACATCATTAAATGGAAAAGTTATTGCTCTAACAAAACCAATGCAACCAAGATTTGAAGGGGAACAAAAACAGGGAAATTATTTTTTCTTACTAAGTGTCTTGTGTAAGTGCTTCATTACTCAAATATATAAAGAACGTAGTCAAATTTAAAGAATAAAATATATTCCCAAATTGATAAATGGCAAAAGGATATGAATATGTAGTTCTGAGATGAAGAAATTAAAAGGAAAGAAAATTAGAATAAAAGTGATTATTTGGTTCACAAACACTCCAAACTACAGAAGAACAAATGAATGAATACATGAGGAAAGGACAAAAGCATCAACAGAATAACAACAGAGATCAGTAAGAGAAGTCTTTCTAAATGTTCACAAAAAGACAGGGGTGAGGAAAGAAATTTTGTAAAGAGAACAATGAAGAAGTGGACAGAGTATTATGAATAAAACCTGTCAACACCCTGAGTATAGGTGAATGCTCCTTTGTAGTACTACATTTCCACATGGGAGGGTACATAAAAGTATGGGGAGGAATAATGGTATACAGAGAAGGTATAAGTGATGTGCCAAGGCCAAATTAAAGGCCAGCAGTGAGAGGAAGGTGAATTCTGTGGTCTCACAAAGAGAAGAGCCTACAAGTTAAAGAGAGGAAGAGAGGAGGAAGAATGAAAAGGAAGGAGACTTTGCTTTGGAGGTAGAAAAACATTCCACTGATAAATATTCTTTATTAGTAAAGTGATATGGACAGTGAAGGGAAAATGGGACCTTATACTGGCTGAGGTCTGAGAGATTTGGTATTGGAAAAATCTACTTGATCTGGGAGGATAGGGAGAGTTGGAATTTCTGGGGGCAACTGGCACCTGGAGTGGGACAGCATATACCCAGTGAGAAAATTTCCAAACAAATGTAGCGGGGGAAAAAGGTAAATAAGAGAAGACATGTATAGACAGATAGATCATTGTTGGGCTGCAAAATTGAGGATGGAAAAAGGAAAGGCTCTACCATTGGGCAGTGCTTCATTGTGCCAGACTCAAAGTCAGGAAGACATGAGTTCAGATCAGGCATGATATACAAGTTGTATCTAAGTATATCCAAGTATGTAACCTGATAATTGTGTGATCCTGGGAAAGTCATTTAAATTCTTTTTGCCTCAGTTGCCTCATTTATAAAATGGAGATAATACAGCACTTATCTCTTAGGGTAGTTGTGAGAACCAAATTAAATGAAATTCTATAACAGAGCATATAGCAATCTCTACATAAATGTTAGCTGCTGTCATCATCATCATCATCATTATTAGGTATTATTACTCTGGAAATGAAACAAATGGGTAATCAGATTCCACATGCTGAGGTCTATAAGGTAGTGGCAGAAAGCAGCTACAGGTAGACTATAGAATGGTACAAATCACTAAAGATAAGAGAAATACAAATTAAAAAAAAAACAGAAGCTTTACATTACCCCCTTGAAAATTGGCAAAGATGATAAAAAAAAATGGCAGCATTCCAAGTCGAAGGGACTGTAGAAAGATAGGCATATCAATGCATTCTTGACATTTTGGAAAGCAATTTGGAATGATGTAAATAAAGTGACTAAAATATCCATGTCCTTAAAATAGACAGAGACGCTATTATTGATATTTTGCCCTGAGAAAGCCAATAATAATAAAAACAATTCCCATACACTCTAAAATATGCAAAGCAGCACCTTTTGTAATCTCTAATTATTGGAAGCAAAATAGATGCTAATTAGCCTGGGAATGGTTAAACAAAATGTGGCACGTGAATGAAAGGAAGTATTACTGTGTTAAAAGAAATGATGAATATTCTGAAAAAGAAGAATCATGGAAAAACCTATATGAACTTATGCAAAACAAAGTAAACAGACCCAAGAAAACAATATACTGGGATTACCACAACGTAAATAGGAAGGACACACCAAAAGAAATCAAAAGGAAATGTAACAAAATTATAAAGATGAAGTCAGATTAAACTGGAGAGATATGAAAAGACATTCCAAAACTACCCCTTGGTGGAGGTGGGAGGTCCACCACTGTTACACATTGCACACATGTTCATACTTTTTCAATATATCAGTAGGTTATGATGACTTTTATTTTCCTCTGCAAAAAATAGAATTTGCCAAATTGAAGGGCTGTCTGGGAATGATGAGGGAAAGGATAAATAGGATTATGTGGTGATGTAAGAAATAGAAAATAACAATTAAAAACTCCCTTTTTGTAATTTAAAAAAGTTTTGTCTTACTGTCAGCCTTCTGACCTTGTACCTTTCAGGGATATTTAGATAGTTCCTTATTAGCTCTGACTTCTTAAATAAAAACAGCACACCAATAGACCCTTCAGCACACTTCTGGACTAGGTCAAAGGAGCCTTCCCAACGGGCGGTGAGTCCCATTGGCTACCCAGGAGGATTATCTTCCTAGATGTGCATCTATATGCTTTTGCCACTGACTATTGTGAGTGACTGTAAGATGGACTGTTGTGTTTTTGCTTAAGCAGAATTCATGAGTCACGGCAAATGCTTTTTAGGATTTAAAGACTCGTATTTGAGACCACAGCACAAAGTGACATTGGATTTTGTTCACCCCATGTGAATCACTTGGGTCTGCAACAAGTGATGGTGAATATTGTCTGTTTCTCCATTATTGTATTATCTTTCTGAGAACCATCGAGAACAGATGGGTAAGAGGTCTCAGCTTCTTATAATTTATTAATGTGTTTTCCTTCCTTAGTGTTATATATAGTAAAGATAGGAAATATTACTTTTAGCATTTTATATTCTTTTATTGGCAGATTCAAATTTTAAAGTTATTTCAATCAATAAACATTTATTATAGTACCCACTATGAGCTGAGTATGCCTGATGTGACAGATTTTATAGAAAGACAAATTCAGTTATGTATGTTAACTTCTCAAATATTCTAGATACAACTGATGAATGGAGAATTTAAAATTAAAAATATTTTTAAAAGCTGTTTATTCTGAAAAAAAAACTTTCCTTCCATCTTAGAATTGATACTAAATATCTGTCCCAAGACAAGAGAGCAGTAAAGGCTAGGTAATTGTGTTAATTGACTTGTTCAGGGTCACATAGGGAGGAAGTGTCATTTGAACCCAGGACCTATTGACTCTAAGTTTGGCTCTCTATCCACTGAGCCACCTAACTGCCCCTCAGTTTATTATTACCAGGAAGATCTATTGAAGTATTAGGACTCTGTTTAAAAAATAAAAACATATAAAGAAAACTTTAAAATCAATCATGAATAAAATTTGCTACCACTATGAATCATTTATAATTAAGATTCTTAATGTTCTCTCTCTTTTCCCTTATATTGTCAAAGTGAGAAATGCTTAATTCCTTTCATAAATATACTTCAAAGTCAAAACCTGGGTGGCCTTAATAAGCACAACTGCCTGGCTTTGCTCCTCTACATGCCTTTAAATCAATTTTCTCTAAAAAGAAAGGCTTTGATTTCTGTTGTAACTGGGGAAAATACTGCAGGGAGGATACAGTCAGTATTTCTTTACTCCAGTTTTTTGTTCCTAGACTCACTTTCTTTCTTCCATAAGACAGAAGAAAAAACAGAACTGCATTGGGCATCCCAACCCTGAGGATGAAAAAAAAATAAGTCCAAACTAATTTCCTTCATGACTAGGAGGTAAATTTCCATCCCAATGACTAATTTTTTTCATCTGTTTCAGTCTGATATTTCCATGTATTGAAGAGACTTTGGAATGATATATGTTTTTATGCTAACAAAACAAATTCTAACTCTATTCTATTTTATAGCATGACTTATTCTGAGTACTAAATTGTGTTGATTTTTGTTGTGAAAGACTTGCAAAGACTCTTTGTCAAAATGACAATCAATTTCTCCCCCAATAAAGATAAACTTCAACCCTTTTTCAAAAGGCATCTCCAGCAACAATAGCTAGCTCCTTGATATTGCGATATGATAATCAGCAGTTCCTAAGATTGTGAAGTGCCATGTACAGATAGGAAGAATATATAAATGTACAATACTTAGAGTTTCTACTTAGCAATCTCTATCATGTGCCTCCAATTTTTATAAACTGTCTTAGCCAGATAGAGCTTTAGAAGGGAATTGAACCCCTTCCAGAAGAAAACATGTTATACAACAAATGGAAACAAGGTTTTCTGAATGTAGATTGAAAGTGGTTTTATGACATAGTCAAATTAGTTTGGCTTTCTTAAATTGGATAAAAATGGTGAAATGAGTCAAACTCATAGACTACATGAAGACTGAACCTAAACATTTGGTCATCATTAAACATTCTTTTAGACCCAATTTTTCAAATACATTTTATTAAAACAATTGAAAGTAAGGCATTTATATATTTTACAAAGATACTAATGTCATTATGCTATCAGTGGAATAATACAACAAATAGAAGAGGCTATATTTAGAAGCATTTTTCATAATAAGGTTATTGGAAGTCAAGAAACAGTTTCCAGAATTAACGTATATCCTTCCCTAAGGCATGTTGAAAAGTCATCTTTTACTCAAATAACTTGAAGGAAAAGTTGATGTTAATCAGTGCTGGGCAAAGGGTTCAAAATTAAAACATGTTATGCTTATTTAATTTTGGGACAAGCCCATGAAAAAATATATCCAACTTTTATTTAAACTATTTTCCCCCGTTGGCCTGAAGAAAAGTTTATCATTCTTACAAGAGATTGTAAGAGGTTACCTTGCCCTATCCAAAGAGAATCCTCTATGCTTATTCTTCCCACTAAGTGGGTAGGAACACTGGACAGAAGAAGAATCCCTAACTCCTCTAATATTTCTTAGGGTCAAATGAATATTGTCTTTGTTCTAGAGGGAATTATGTTCCCGGAATATATAGTCAAAATACATCAGAATGGATTTATATTCCCTTACCGCCAACTCTACCTCTGTCAGCTTGAACAGTATTTTGAAGTGAAATGATCCAAAAGGCACTTGGAAATACAGGACTAGAACTTGGGTGAGAGGTCAGGGCTGGAAATGGGGATCTGGCAATCATCAGAATAGGGGTAAAAGCTGAAGCCAAGGAGTAAATTAGATTATTGAGTGAGACAGTACTGAGTAAAATTTGAGAGAAGGTCGAAAACAGAACCTTGAAAGAAACTCATATTTTATTTGGATTTCTAGCCTGAGGGATTTTTGAATAATTGGCAATAATGTGTTTTCGACAGACTACACATTTACACATTATAGACAAAGAGAATTTACCTGGAAAATAGCAAGTACTGTTTATAAATCAAACACTGAACATTAACATATTATAATTTTGAGGAAATTAAGAAAAGGAGAGGGACTGGACCTGTGATTTCTTTAGTACAGGGAACTCTCAGTGAGGAAATTTCTTTTACCATTGCAGGTCAGGAACTCAAGCTAGAAATGACTTTTCTTGAGCTCTAACTTTAACTTTTGTGTCTTCCCAGTATGGGTACATTTACCTAGCTGTGTGACCCTGGACAAGTCACTTAACCCTGTTTGCATCAGTTTCTTTATCTATAAGATGAGCCAGGGAAGGAAAATGGGAAACCACTCCAGTATCTTTGTCAAGAGAGCCCCAAATGGGGTCATGAAGAGTCAGATACACTGAAAAATGACTGGAAAATAATAAATCTTCCCATTATATTTATCACATTTACTTTTTTCTTTTTTATATAGTTATTTGCACCAGTGCCTTTTTCCCTTCACTAAAGTACAAACTTCCCAAGGGGAGGAAAAAATTATCTTACTCTTGTATTTTCTTCAATGATGAGCACAATGACTTTCCAGAAAACAAAGATTCTCAAGAAATGGAAATATGGTTCAGAACAAGCTGTGGAACTGTGATTGGTTGCTTTTATTCATATTTTTTCTGAAAGACAAACTGCATTTTCAATGTAGGTATTTTGAAAAACATTTCAGCTCTCTTATTTCCCATTTCCTCTGTAGGTATATCCTAAATGACTTTTACTCTAGTGGATTTAATTCCCTTTAATATAAGAGAAACCATGGCATGATGTATATAGGATTAACCTTGAATCCAAAAAGAACCTGTCTTTACTTCTTTCCTCTGCCATATGCTAGTTGTGAGACAAAGTCTAAAATCATTAGACTCACAGTGCCACCAGGCAACCTCAAAACTCTATGTAACATCAAGTTGTCACACTGCATTTCTATACCTGGAGTTGTATGAAATCACAGATTAAGACTAAATGAGACAGGGAAGAAGCAAATAGAACAATCTAGTAAGAAAGAGAGACAGACAGACAGACAGACAGACAGACAGACAGAGAGACAGAGAGACAGAGAGACAGAGAGACAGAGACAGAGAGACAGAGACAGAGACAGAGAGGCAGAGAGAGACAGAAAGAGAGAGAGAATAATTTCTCTCTTTCCAAATCAAACAGCTGTCAATGTATAATATTACTTCCTGAAGATGATAGTGGGAGATAAATTTGACACTCTATGAATAGAGTAGACCACCATATTTTACTTCATGGTGTAATGCAAAAGATGCAAGAGAGGGTTTTGCTCTTGCAGGGGGCCAACTGAAAATTGCCTATTGGGGAAAACTAAACCAATAAAGTCTTTTCACTAAAAACCCAAAAGCCACCCTGCCTCCCAGAGCCCTAGGAAAACAAGCAGGGAAAAAAGGGAAATAATATGGAGAAGGTCAGGGAGAGGTCCAGAGTAATTAGATAGGTACAATTTGCCCAAAGACAAGAAGCCTTAGAATTCTGAGAGAGTTCAGTTGGTCCCTGATGCTTGAACAGAGCGGAAGGATCGACCAGAGCTCTATTTTGGCTTTTGGTTTGCTTTGGCCTGTGTCTTGTCTTTGGGCAAATTGTACCTATCTAATTACTTCAAACTATCCCTTTAGTATTCCCTCTACTTTAAAACAGCCAAATCTTCCCAGGCTGAGAGAGAAGGATCTCTCTCAGTCTAACCCATTCCTGAGATCCTCCCCCATCTTGAGTTTCTCCCTAGCTGCTGTCAGAAACCCCAAACTCCTCTCTCCTTCCAGACCAACCCTGGAACATTAATAAAACCCTTGTTACCTAATCAAACCCTCTGGAGAATCGTTGTGTTGAATAAATTAGGCAAGGGTGAAGGGGAAGGAATAATTCTCTTTATTTCCTGAGGGAAACTGGAGGCATCCATCTTGGGAGAAAGTAGTTGCCCAATGCTTCCTCCTGAATCCCTTCAGTTTCACTGACAGGGAGGAGCTTTGTGACTCCTCCTTTGAGGACTTGAGAAACTGACAAGAAAGCCCTCAAGTCAGATTCAAACCACTTCTGTCTGGCCCTATTTCTTGTGTCTGTAAAAGTACTTTTCCTGCATGGCAGGGTTTAGCCTATTTGCCTCCACTGCCCTCTGTCTCTGGTTTGAGTATCTAGTCTGTGTTAGCTGCCTCTCCTGAATACCTCACCTATACCCTTACTTTCCAAATACCACCCTGTCCATTCCTTCCTAAACCCTGCCATTCCTTTCATTCCTCTCCTATTACCTCAATCACCATTTTTTTTAACATTTATTAATAATCATTTTTAACCTGGTTACATGTTTCATGCTCCTACTTTCCCCTTCACCCCCCGCACTCCCCCCACCCATGGCCGACGCACATTTCCACTGGTTTTGTCATGTGTCCTTGATCAAGACCAATTTCCCAATTGTTGGTGGTTGCATTGGTGTGGTAGTTTCGAGTCCTCATCCCCAAACATGTCCGCCCCGACCCATGCATTCAAGCAGTTGCTTTTCTTATATGTTTCCTCTCCTGCAATCCTTCCTCTGAATGTGGGTAACATTCTTTACCATAAATCCCTCAGAATTGTCCTGGGTCATTGCATTGCTGCTGGTACAGAAGCCCATTACATTCAATTTTACCACAGTATATCAGTCTCTGTGTACAATGTTCTTTTGGCTCTGCTCCTTTCGCTCTGCATCAGTTCCCGGAGGTCTCTCCAG
>NW_025352604.1:0-3116 GCF_016433145.1 Gracilinanus agilis
TCATTATTTTATTTAAATGTACTTATAAAATTATTTTAAAATTAATTTATTGATTTATTTTATTTTAGATTTAATATCAATAAATAAAATCAAAAAATAATATCAAAAAATAAAAAGAATTTTTTTAAATTAGCATTTAAGACCCAGAAGAACATTATATAAAGTAAAAGCCATATTGTAAGATGATCAACTGTGAAACCTTGGCTCCTCTCAGCAGTGCAATGATCTGGGACAATCCTAAAAGACTTATGACTGGAAATGCTATCCACCTCCAGGGAAAAAAACTGTTGGAGTTGGATGGATGCAGATCAAAGAGTATTATCTTTCACATCAGTGTATTTACTATTTTATTTTGAGGTTTGGGTTTTGTATGAGTGTGCTCTCACTATAATGACCAACATGGAAGTGTGTTTTGCACAATAATACGTGTATGGCCCTTATCAAATTGCTTTCCTCTCTGAGTTGGGGGGAGGGAGACAGTTTGGATCTTATAATTTTGGGAAAAGTGTTGAAAATTATCATTATATGTAATTGGGAAAATAAAATATCTTTGAATTTAAAAAAAATAAAGAGCCACAAATTTTTCACACAAAAAAACCCTAGCATTTATATAGCACTTTCTATGTACCAAACATAGGCATTTAGGCAACTTTACAAATATGTACATGCTTAATCCTTACCATAACTCTAAGAGGTAGGTGCTTTTGTTATCCCCATTTTCCAGTTGAAAAAAAAATGAGGCAGATACAGGTTAAACAATTTGCCCAAGATTACACAGATAATAAGTATCTGAGGCCAGATTAAACTGGAGTCTTCATGACTCCAGGCCCAGTGCTCTATATCCACTGTCCCACCTAGCTGCCCAAATCCTGGATAATTCAATTTTCCATAATTCATACTTTTCCAATCTTTATAATGTTTCCACCCCAACTCAATCCCCAGAAAAGCATTAAAGAGAATTTTTAATATAGATCTTCCAACAGAAATATTAGAACCTAACAGAAAAGTACAGAACAAGTATATGCTGAAAGGAATTCAGAATCTCAGAAACTGAGAGTTGGAAGGCACCTCAGAAACCATCTGATCCAACCCACAGCCAGACTCTGTTAGAAACTTTTTGCCAACATCAAGTCTAAATTTCCTTCCTTGCAACTTTCATTCACTTGTTGGTTCTGTCCTTTGGGGTCAAATGGAACAAAATCAGTCCCACTTATACATGCAACGTCCCTTTCAATGTTAAAGCTCAGTTATCCTGCCTCCTTCTCCACTCACCACTCCCACCTCATTGCTTATGTCTTCTCTTCTGCAAATTAAATATTCCTAGTTCCTTCCAATAATTCTCAGATAACATGGACTTGAGATCCCTTACCACCTTGGTTGTCCTTCTCCCTATGCTCTCTAGGGTATCAATGGTCTTAAACTGTGCCCAGAGCCAAACATAATATTCTAGACAAAGGCTGGTAAGAGTAGAACTATCACTTCCTCATTCCTGGAAGCTATGCCTCTCTTAATATAACCTAAAACCACATTAATTTTCTTTTTTTGGCTGCCATATTATACTGCTCAGTCTTAATTGAATTTTCAATCCATCAAAATGCCTAGGTCTTTTTCAAACAAACTATCTAATTATACCTCCTCCATCTTGAAGTTGACTTTTTTTAACCTAACTTCGAGATAATATTTATCTGTACTCTTTTTGTAGAATTCAATTGAATTTTGTTAAAGTTTTATAGAAATGGAAACTGTTATTGACATTTTGGATTTCAGATGTGCTGGACTAGGAGCAACAAGACACAAATTCTAGCATAGTCTTTCCCACCAGAGGACCAGTGAAAAAGATACCCATCTTCTGATAGATATGTGAAGGACTCAAAGTATAGAATGAGATAAAAAAAATTTTAATATGGCCAATGGGGAAATTTGCTTTGATTGACTGTATATCTTTATATATTTTTTTTCCTTTCATTTGTAATTAGTATAGAGTGAAAAAGTTAATTTTTGCTAATTGAAAAAATGTATATATATATATATGCATATGTTTTACATATACATATGCTTAAAAACCTTGAGCACAAGCAGATAAATCAGCAGGGAAGATATTAAAACATAAAGGGAGATGGCATCTAGGACATCTAAACAAGTACAGATATCTCTCTGTGTGTGTATATATATATATATATACACATAAATATATATATACATATAATAAGACAAAGGAAATTAACCTAATGAAGCAAATGACCTTGTGGATTCCCAAGACAACGTGGAAACACAGCAGAATGATCCCAAATGGTTTAAGAGGAATAAAACTCATGAAAACAGAACTTATGGTCTGCACAACAGAAATAATTGGCAGAATAGAAAATCTTTAATCCATGGTGACAATTCTCTCCAAAGAAACAAAAGTAAAAAACAACCAATTTGGATTACAAAAGTGAAAAACGATTTTGAAGAAGGCAAAAAAATTTAAAGAATACATGATTTCTATATCAGAAATTATTGATCTCGAAGGAAAGGATGCATAGAGACAACTTAGAGATCATTGGTCTCCCAGAGCACAGGAGATCAAATAACTTGAACACAATAATGCAAGAAATAATATAATAAAACTGCCTGTGTCTATCAAAAACTATTGATTTTTCCCTCTTTCATCTCACACGAGTTCAAGGGGTAGTTACAAATGTGAGTCTAACCTACAGAATTGGAGGGCATTTTAAAAAGGAAAGAACAGGAAGTTAAAGGAACATGTCTTGCATTTTAATCAAATCAGTGGTAAACAAGGAAGGGGAAAAACTGGTATAGCCTCCTGGGAAGAAGATGGGCTTGGGAAAAGAGGTGAGGTAGCAATGGGAACTATTCATTGATGGGAGGGGGTCCCATTGAAGAACACCCCTATGGAAGGAGAGAGATAATCTGTAATGGGAAATAGAGGTCCTTAAAATGGGTCAATCTAGAGATTTGTTGCTCAGAGAAATCACTGCCTCCAAGAAACCATAGTATTTCCATTGAAAGCATCCTACCTCATTAGGCAGAGAACCAGACCAAGCTCCTGGGTGCATCTGGTCTCTAGGTTGTAGGAGACCATAGACCCAGGGAAGAAATTTCATGGCAAAAAA
>NW_025352605.1:0-2913 GCF_016433145.1 Gracilinanus agilis
GAAGAAAGGGATGAAGGAAGAGTCTATTTCAGCACCAGAGCTTTATGCTTGCAATGAGTTTCTGTTCTCCTGCTCTTCTTCAATTAGACCAATTGTGTAACAAAATAAAGTTCCCTCATCCTTCTTCCCCGTTTCTTCCTAGTTCTCCACTCCCTCTCAACCAACCTCTCCCCCATTAAGAATGAAAGAAAAACAAGATCCCTGTAATAAACATGTATAGTCAAGCAAAGCAAATTTTTACATTGTCTAAAACATTGTATGTCTTATTCTGAACTCTGAGCCCTTCCTCTCTCTATCAAGAGGTGGGTGGTACATTAAGCCTCTAGGATCATGGCTGAACTGTCTTCCTGAAGTCTATTAAAGTTATCTGTCTTTACTTTATTGTTGTTACTATATAAATAGCTCTCCTGGCACTGTTCACTTCATTCTGTATCAATTCATTTAAGTCTTCCCAGGTTTATCTGAAACCAACTCAATCAATTCTTGTAGCATTTATATCCAATTTATCACCAATTTATGGACACCTTATTAGATCTTCATTCTTTGCCACCTCAAAAAGAGCTATAAATATTTTTGAACATCATTAGTCCAAGCTTTATCTGACATGGTAGCTAACTATTATCCTGTATCTCTCCCTTCTTTTGTGGCTAAACTGTCTATTTCAGTTATCTCCCTCTTTTCTCTTCCTCAATAAATTCCAGGGATTTTTTTTTATTCCAAAATCCAATATAAAATTCTGTTTGGCTTTTCAAGTCCCTCAGACCTTTTCCAGTGGCTGTCCTCTATGCCTCATCTCTGCCTCCTGGCTCTCTTTAGGCCTCCAATCTTAGCTTCTGTTGGTGCTTTTCCTCTATACCACATATCTTATATATCTTCCTGAGTTCAAATATGGCCTCAGAGACTTATTAGCTATGTGTACCTGGAAAAGTCACTTAACCTTATTTACCTCAGTTTCCTAATCTGCAAAATGAGTTGGAGGAGGAAATGACAAACCACTACAGTATCTTTGCCAAAAAAATCCCAAATGGGGCCACAAAACATTGGACATGCCTGAAAACAACAGAATAGCCAGTGATGGATGGACTGCTTGTTGACTGAATGGTTGACTTACTGGGTAGTGAAGGTTTCATTTGTGCATGAGTTGCACTAAATGGCCTCTGAGGTCTCTTTCAACTCTCAAATTATGTGAACTTGGGAAACTGTCCTTTCTTGGCCTACCTCAGTGTGCTTATCTGTAAAACAAAGGTGCTAGAACTAGAAACCCCTCCCAGATCACTGCCTTGTCATGGCAAAGGGGCTTGCATAGTCAATGACCTCCGCCATGCAGGGTCACTCAAGACAGGCTGGTCACAGTGGAGAGCTCTGACAAAAGGTGGTCCACTGGAGAAGGAAACCACTCCAGTATCTTTGTCAAGAAAACCCCGTGACAGTATGCTAGGATGAACAGGGAGACAGTAGAAGATAAAAGGCCCTGGTGTTCAATGGTCCACAGGGTTACAAAGAGTCAGACACAACTGAACCTAAACAACTGAAGAACACCACCATCACCAGAAGAATTAGATAAACTAGAAGGACTTTTCTAGATCTACTATGATAAATTAGGGCCTAAGTAGTACAAAGAGTAATCCTGTGAACTAGTCAAAAGTATATGAATTCACAACCCTCAACTTATAATAATGCAAAATATGGTAATGGGCTCTAGCCTAATGGAAACATACAGTACGAATTCAAACAATGTGATCACTTCACAAGATTCATTATTCACATTAATCAGGACACAGCTGAACAGAGGAAAGGCCAATGGATTTTGAGAATCTGAGTCCTTGCTGTCATTTACTACCTGGGTGATATTAGGTAAGTCACTCAATCTCGTTGAGTGTCAGTTTCCTCATTTGTGAAAATGAGGGGGTTGGGCTGGATGATCTCTAAGGTGCCTTCCACTGTGATAGCTGTGATCTAACACTTTATGACTCAGACAACTGGTCGGCAATTTAATTTTCAAAAAGAGAAAAGGAAAAAAATATCCACCAGTTCATTGATTCAATTCAGTCACAAGAGAGAACCTGGTAGCCTTAGCAACAGAATCTGAGGGAAGCAGAAGCATTAACCCTTTAGAGGTCCTTTACTGAGCTGACAGACTATGGAGACTGCATTTTAGCTCACTCTGTGCATTTCTGAGGATTTTCCATTGCTTGAAAATTCTCATTAATTTATACACATCAACAGATGCCTCTCTGTGCCAGTTATTTGGTCGCCATGAATACCATTAGGTTCTTTCACCTGTTTAATCATGGTTTCCCCTGCAGTGCTTTTGCCCTGGCACTCACTCTCCATTAGTGACTAGCAATGGAGAGCCAGAGAAATTCTTGAATGAATAAATCCACAGGGACTAATGGTTTGTTATAATTATTGTAAATAAATGGGATAGCTCTGTAATGGCTATGTGCTTGGTACATAATGTATCTCATTGTCTTTTCATTGTATGTTTTTGGTAAATGAGTTTTAAAGGTTGCACTGGTGTTCGCTGGCCCAGGGCCTGACAAACAAAGTGTACTAAACATAACTTTTATTAATAATACAGTGACGTTCTTTGGGCCAGAAGAAAGATAAGTCATAGGCACCTGCTTGTGTTCAAATTATTGTTGACAATAATCTTACGCTGTTCATGGGAAGGTTCCTTAGCCTACATGCCAGGAAACTGAGTAGAAAGATTCATGCAGAAAAGAAAGGAAGAAAAAGAAAAGAGTATCAGTGAAACACAAAATATACACCAAAGACAATGGAAGAAAGCAGGGCAAAGTTGGTACTATGTTAAATTTACATGTATTTTTAAATGCTGTATATATTAGAGGAATGGTTTTATATTTACATGTTTGTATCTAGAAGATATATTGATATATTATATATATATAT
>NW_025352606.1:0-4037 GCF_016433145.1 Gracilinanus agilis
GAGAGAGAGAGAGAGAGAGAGAGAGAGAGAGAGAGAGAGAGAGTTGGTTTGTTTTTTTTTTTTAAATCTGGAAGGAAGCATAGAGACTTCATTTGGGACAAGATAAGATGAAAGTTCGCCTTTCAGTTTTGCAGTTACTGACTTCACAGGAGTGAAGCCAAGATGAGGGTGGGAGGTAGGGAAGACTTAGGAAAGTGAAGGGAAAGGATAAGGGTGGGAAGCAGGATGTGAAAGATGACCTCCAAGTCAGTTGATGGTGTTGTTTTTTAAATGTTCCTAATTAATAATAATATATTGGGGAAACAACCAAAAAGAAGTGCATTTATCTTCACCAATGCTTTACATCTGAAATTCAGATTTGCCAATACAATGTGTCATTAACCCAACTAGTAAGGTGCATAGGTACTAAAATAATTACTAAAATAATACATGTACTAATTAACTCTCATGACTAAAACTCTCAGGACTTTAGGGGGAAAAGTAGAGAGTTTAATGTGTATGTATATGTTGTTAGACAGGAGAGAATCTAGGAATGGACTAATATTTGTTTTTAATCATTGAAGACTAGGACCTGGAGTAAATTACCTTGCACTGGAGACAGAATAAAATGAACATATTTGATCTAACTTCTTCGATAAGATCACTGACATATCAAAATATGTGTCCATAGTATGCCAGAGACATATATGAAAAGCTCTTTAAGAAATTTAGTTTTTAAACATTGACTTAATTTATGAAAGAAATAATAGAGCTCTAATCTTGAGGAAATAGCAACATTATAAACAAGACATTTCTGCAAAGTATAAACTTAGTAAAAAAATGTAAAGAATATCATAGAACCACAGAGTTAAAAGGAACCTCAGAGGCCAAATAATCCAATTAGAACCTGAACAGAAATCCCCTCTATGGCATTTTCAAGTGATCATCATATTGTTGTTTTACCTCAAGTGAAGATAAACTTATTATTTTCCAGGGATTATCATGAAATTTACTTTAAATAAACTTTTTGAGATAGCTAGGTGGTGCAGTGAATTGACTGCTGACCTTGGAGTCAGGAAAACTCATCTTCTGGAGTTTAAATGTGGCCTCAGACATTAATAGCTATGTGATCTTGGGCAGGTCACTTAATTCTATGTGACTTAGTTTCCTCATTTGTAAAATAAGCCAGAGAAGAAAATGTCAAACTACTTCATTTATCTTTGCTAAGAAAATGCCACATGAGATCATGAAGAGTCAGACATGACTTTGAAAGAACAGAACATTTTTCTACAACTTTCAACCATTACTCCTGTCTCTGTTCTCTCTGGATAAAGAGAATACATCTTATATCCTTTCCACATTCAAAACACTGGAAGGCAAAAATCATACCCTATCTTTTATGTCAACTAGGTCTTTCGTCTAGGCTAAAAATCAGCAATACTTTCAGCCAGTCCTCATATGGCATACTCTTCAGGTCCCTCACCATGCTGATTTCCCTGGCTACACCAATTTTTCTGGACACTACAATTTCCTTTCTGAAATGTGGTACCAAAAATTGAAGACAGTATACCAGATATAGTGTGACATTCCCTCACCTGGTTAAATCTTATACATCCCAGTGATTCTGAACTACTGTATATTTTCATTCCTATCTCACCTCTTTATTCTTTGTTCCTATTCCTCCCAACCCTACCATTCCCAAATTCCAACCAAACTCCATCTACCTTTTCCAATGTGCCCTCTGGAATACTTGTTCCTTAATGTATAAACTTCTCTTTATTCTAGATAATTTTATTTCCCATTCCTTCCATCTTCTATCAATCATTGAAACCTGGCTTCCTCTGATGGCATAGCCTACCTTTCCAGTACTGGTTGTAACTTCATTCTTTACCTTTGTTTCACTAGTCAAGATAGTTGAGGTGTGGGTCTACTCATTTCCATTTCTAGGTTCTTTCCCCTACCTCCTCACCTCTCTTCTTTTGAGGTCCATGCTACTCTTATCTACTACCCAATCAAAATAATGGTAGCTATTGTCTGAATACCTCTAAAGTGTCTCCTCTTCCTTCCTCAACTATTTTGGCATCTAGCTTATAATTTTTCTCTCTCCTCAACTCTTTACCTCATATGAGGATACTTGAACATACATAATAACTTTCCCTAAAACATGCTAACTACTCAGTTCCTCAATCTACTCACTTCCCATGAGCTTCTGCTTCATCCTAACTCAGACATATATAAATATTGTCATATCCTTGATCTTGCCAAATATACATCCTATTCAAGAATCCCCAAATTCCCTTCTTTGACCACAATCTAAACTTTATAGCTAACTGTCTTCTCTTTTTGAACCATACTTTGTAGTCACACTATGACTTTTTTCTTTATTCTTGTATCCTCAGCTCCTCAGTTCTCCCTCAGGCCATCTTCCTTGTCCTAGACATTCTATTTTTCCATACCTTGAACCCTTGGTGAACCAATTCAACTCTGCACTGTTATCTTTTCTTGAATTCTTAGTCCCCTTATTACATAATTGATTATGCCGTACCAAGCCTCAGCCTTGGTTCACTCCCACCATTTATTGCCTTAATTCCTACACAAATGTTGCAGAGCAGCCTTAATTTCTACACAAATTTCACACAAATGCCGCAGAGCAGCACCTTTCTCCAAAGGTGAAAAAAAATCCCACAACCATTCTGATAGGTATATTATATTATCTCAGCAGAGACCTCACTATTGCTAGACATTTATCTACCAATACCAATCCTACTGTACTAACCAACCTTATAATAATTATGAACTCACTCTCCCAGACTCCACAGTGACTCTTTTCATATCTCTCATTCTTCTCCCCACTCACCTTTTCAGTTGAGACTATCCTTATAAATTAAAGAAAAAATTGAAGCCATTCATTGTGAATTCCCTCTTTTTTCTACTTCCTCATTTTATATCTCTCAAGTGCCTTCCATCTCTGTTTCCTCCTTCACCAATGTCTCATGTGATGAAGTAGCCTTATTCCTTTAACCACACAAGCAATCCCATTCTATTCCATTCTATGGAGCAGATTGCCCCCACAGTCATCCCTCCAACCCAAAAAAAACCTCATTTGATCCTCCTCTCCATTCTAACTATTGTCCCATATTTTTCTGCACTTTGTGACCAAACTACTTGACAGTAAGCTAGATTCATCTATACTAGGTGCCTCCACTTCTTCTCTTCTCTTTTCATAGCCCCTTACAATCTACTTCAGATTATATCTTTTCAATGAAATTAACCTCTGTAAAGTTACCAATTGCCAAATCCTTCTCTATCCTCATTCTTCTTGACCTCACATTTTACATTACTTTCTTCTGGATCTCTTCCTGCCTATCAGACCACTTCTCGGTCCCCTTTGCTGGATCCTCATTTATTTCATATCCTTCAACCATAGGGGTCCCACAGCATTTTATCTTGAACCCTTGTCTCTTTCCCCTCTATATTTACACTTCACTTGATGATCACCTTTGCTCCTATTAATTGAATTACCATTTCTTTACTGACAATTTTAAAATTTACCAATACTGCCATAAATTTTCCATTTACCCCCATTTCTTATGTCTAACTACCTTTTAGATGTCTCAAACGATATTCAGTACACATCTTAAACTCAACATGTCAAAAACTGAACTCATTATCTTTCCCTCTAAACCGTCGCCATCTCCTAATTTCCTTATTACTGTAGAGAGTAACAAGATCCTCCTAGTCCTTCAGGCTCAAAACCTAGGTGTTATACTGAATTCCTCACCATTTCTCAAACCACACTTTCAGAAGGTGATCAGTGAATTCTTTCAATTTCCAATTTTATTCTCTGTTTTGAGGATATCAGGTTACTTTTGCTTGATGATTTCTTAAAATATGATGTCTAGGCTCTTTATAACTTTTTGAAATGTAATGTCTAGGCTCTTTTATTACTTTCAGATATTCCAATAATTCAAAAACTATCTCTCGATGCGCATCGGCCATGGGTGGGGGGGCTGCGGGGGGGGGGGTGAAGGGGAAAGGAGGAGCATGAATCATGTAAC
>NW_025352607.1:0-3588 GCF_016433145.1 Gracilinanus agilis
TCCTCCCTTTTTCTTTCTTTCTTTCTTTCTTCCTGCTTTCCTTTCTTCTTCTTCTTCCTTTCTTTCTCTCTCTTCTTTTTCTCTTTTTCATTCCTTCCTTCCTTTCTTTCCTTCTTTCTCTCTTTCTTTTCTTCTTTCCTTCTTCCCTTCTTCCTTCCTTTCTTTCTTTCTCTCCTTCTTTCCCTTGTTCATCCCCAATACCCAGGATACATAGTAGTTACCTAATGGAACATAGCAGTTACCTAATAAATATTTGCTGATTGATCTCAAAAGAAAATGGCTCTTCGTAGTTTTAATGTCAGTCATTCGGGGTTTCCACATTTGTCATTTAAAGGCACTCCCATTTATTTAAATGTTCAATAGTCAACAAATATTTATTGAGCATTAGTCTAGGCAATAAGAGTGGACACAAAAATATATGCAATCCTGGTACTCAGAGAGCTTCCACTCTGTCAGGGTGATACACACACAACTATAATCTAAGTATAGTGGATAATAAAACTATACCCCATCTTGTCTCATATCTCCAGTGGGTTCACTTCATAAAGCAGAAAACAGAGAAAAAGAAAAGGTGAGCACAGAGATCAGGATGAGGGCAGGGTAGACAAAAACTCAATTTTTGGAAGAATGAAAGAGAAAAAGATCAAATAGATGCAAAAAAGAGTTTCTCTCCATACCTGTGTGTGTGTGTGAGAGAGAGAGAGAGAGAGAGAGAGAGAGAGAGTGTGTGTGTGTGTTGGTCATTGACCTGTGTTCGTTTAAAAAATTGTTTAATAAAGATTTTTTATTTTAATAATTACATGTAATAACAATTTTCCACATAAATTTTCTGAAGTTATTATATGGTCCAAATTGTTTCACTCCCTCTCTTCCCTTCCCCCTCCCAGAGAAGGCAAGCAATCTGATCTGGGCCATATACCATCATCTACATACCTTTCCTGTCCTCACCTTCCCCTCAAATTTTCATTGAAGGTTGACTAGTAATGTGAGAGTGGGAACACAGATGAGCACACAAAGCTTGAAGTGACTGAATGATTTTTCTCTGATTGTGGGCTGTCAGAAGATTGAGTCCAAGACAAAATACAAATGTCAGAAACACATTTTGGGAACAAAAATAAGTGGAATTTTATATCTCATTCTGACACATTTTGGAAGCTGTCCAATAGGAAAATAGTGCTTATCATTAAAACATTTTCCATATCCAATGCTACACACAATCAAACACACAAAAAAATCTGAGCATTTTGGTCCCACCATTTCCTTCCCTGTAGTTGTGAAATTTTGAACTGATATTCTCTAGTCTCCAAATATGGGGCATTGTTTCTGTAAAGATTTTTATTTTCAGGGGGTTGATTAATTCCCCTCCTTAATCATTGATCTTCATTTTTCATCATTCCTGGATTTCTGGAGATAGTCCAAATCTGACCAAAGAAAGTGGGAATTTCTCCTGTCATGGGTTATTTGAAGCAGATAAGAGCAGCAGATGCTTCATGAGACTGACTTTTTCCAGGAGGTTTCCAAACTGGTTTGGCACATGCAGCCATTATACCACCTCTCAATAATATTTATTAAATACTAGGTTTTAGTAGCCCAAAAGCATAAGGCATTATCAGTTCTGAAGTTCCTCCACTGTTACTTGTAAAAGAATTAACTCTTGATGATTCATAATAATAGTGAAAATGGGGAAACAGAATAGATTCCAAATTAATTCCTATGAAGGCTGCTAACCAGCACCCATCTGACTTCTTAAATATTAAATAGAGAGGTAGATCAGTGGAATGGATTAGCTACACAATACACATTAATAAATGACCATAGTAATCTAGTGTTTGATAAACCCAAAGATCCAGACTTGTGAGATAAGGATTCACATTATTTGACAAAAATCACTGGGAAAATTAGAAAGCAGTTTGGCAGAAACTAGGTGTAGACCAACATCTTATACTGTATGCCAAAAGAAGGTCAAAATGGGTACATGATTTAGACATAAAGGGTGATACCATAAGCAAATTAGGGGAGCTTGAAGTTTTTTTTTATCTTTCAGATCTGCTGAAAAGGAAGAATTTGTTGCCAAAAGAGAGATAGAGAAGATTATGGGATATAAAATGATTTGGTTTTTGCAAATTGATTAAATCAAATTTGATTAATGCAATTTGATTGTATTAAATTGAACCAGTTTTACACAAATAGAACCAATGCAGCCAAGATTAGAAGGGAAGTAGGAAACTGTATGGGGATGGGGCATGATTTATAGCAAATTTCTCTGTAAAAACTTCGTTTCTCAAGTATATAAAGAACTAAATCAAACTTATGAGAATACACACCATTCCCTAATTAACTGTCAAAAGATATGAGTAGGCAGATTTCAGAAGAAGAAACCAAAGCTATCTATAGTTATATAAAAAAGTGCTCTAAATTAAAACAACACAGGTATCACCTCATATCTATCATTCTTGCTAATATAACAGAAAAGGAAAATGACAAATGTTGAAAGGGGTTGTAGAAAAACTGGGACACTAATGCATTTTTAGTGAAGTTGTGAACTAATTTAATCATTCAGAACATTTTGGAACTATGGCCAAAGGGTTATAAAACTGTGCATATCAAATTAAAACAACTTTGAGATACCACCTCACACCTATCAGATTGGCCAACATGACAATAAAGGAAAATGATAAAGGTTGGAGGGGATGCAGCAAATTGGGACACTAATGCATTGCAGGTAGAGTAGTGAACTGATTGAATCATTCTGGAGGGCAATTTGGAATTATGCCCAAAGGGCTATAAAACAATGCATACCCTTTGATCCAGTAAACCACTACTATGTCTGTATCCCAAAGAGATTTTTTAAAATGGGAAAGGACCTGCTCGTACAAAAATATTTTAGCAGGTCTTTTTGTGGTGGCAAAGAATCAGAAACTAAAAGGATGCCCATCAATTGGGGAATGGCTGAATAAATTATGGTGTATGATGGTGATGGAATACTATTGTGCTGTAAGGAATGATGAACAGGATGATTTCAGGAAGAACTGGAAAGACCATCCTGGACTGATGCAGAGTGAAATAAGCAGAACCAGGAAAACATTATATGCAGTAACAGCAATACTGCGGAACAATCAACTGTGGTAGACTTAGCTCTGATTGGCAACACAACCCAGGACAATTCTGAGGGACTTATGACAAAGAGTGTTAACCACCTTCAGAGAGAGAACTGTTGGAGTAAGAATGTAGATAAAGGCATACAATTTTTCAGTTGTTTATTTGGATTTACGTTTGGTGGTTTTGGTTTTATAAGATTATTCATGAAAATGAACAATATGGAAATATGTTTTCATGATAATACAGGTATAACCCACATTGAATTGCCTGCCAGCACTGAGAGGAGCAAGTGAAGGGAGGGAGAGAAATAAGTTTAATCATATAACTTGGGAAAACTTGTATGGAAATTTGATATTATATGTAATTGGTAAAAAATGAAAATAAATTAAAACTGTGCTTACTCTTTGATCTAGAAATACCATCACTGGACTGTGTCCCAAAGAGATCAAAGAAAAAGAAAACGGTCATATATATATATATATATATATA
>NW_025352608.1:0-3685 GCF_016433145.1 Gracilinanus agilis
AAGGAAGGGAGAGAAGAAGGAAGGAAGGAAGGAAGGAAGAAAGAAAGAAAAAGAGAGAAAGAAAGGAAGAAAAGAAGGTCAGAGGAGAGAGAGAGAGAGAAGAGAGACTCAGACTCATCCAAACTTTGACAGTTAATAAGTGTCAGAAGTGGGAATTGATATCAGATCTTTTGACTCAAAATCCTTGACTCATTCTGCTGTTGGATATAATCTGTACAATAAAACTTTTAAAAAAGCTATTTAAAACATTTTAGATGCATTTTTTATTCTGAAGTTGAAAAGCATGAAATAAAATAAGCATCACCAAATTCCCAGTAGACTAGAAAAAGAATTGTATGTGAAACTATAGATCTTTATTATGTATAACATACTTTTTAGAAAGATAATAAATTCAATATGTAATGTTCAAAGCTGTCCTTCTTGTCTGTGATTCTGTCTGTCCTTCATGTTCTCTTTTGTGAATTTTTTAAAGGATACTTTGATGATCATCTTTTCCCTTTGATATTCAATCCCTATCACCCTCTCTCCCTTTACCCTCTCCCTAAATTAGAAAAAAAAAACATCCAAAGAAAAACAAAGTCTTTGTAACCCATTTGTTTAGTCAAGCAAAACCAGATTCTTACTTTGGCCTAGTCTGAAAATGCATGTCTCATTCAGCCTTTTGAATCAATCTCTCTGTTTAGAGGTTTGCTTCCTTTTTAATCCTCTGAAATTATAGCAGGTCATTGCTTTAATTTTTAAAAAACTCTTACTTTCTGTCTTAATATCAATTCTAAGGCAGAAGGACAAGGGCTAGGCAAATAGGGTTAGGGTATTTGCCTAGTGTCACATAGCTAGGAAGTATCTGAGGCTAGATTTGAACCCAGATCCTTCTGATTACAGTCCTGGTGCTCTATCCACTGAGCTACCTAGTTGTCCCCATTGCATTAATTCTTTTATTTACTTATTTATTTATTTATTCATTCATTCATTCATCCATTTATTTATTTATGTATTTGTTTATTTATTTATTTATTTATTCATTCATTCATTCATTCATTTATTAAACCCTTAACTTCTGTGTATTGGCTCCTTGGTGGAAGAGTGGTAAGGGTGGGCAATGGGGGTCAAGTGACTTGCCCAGGGTCACACAGCTGGGAAGTGTCTGAGGCCGGATTTGTGCATTAATTCTTAAACCTTTCAAAGTTATCTTTCAAATTTATCACCAAATAATACCAATTTGCACCTCATATTGTCTCCCATTTCATTGTGACTCATGAAAAAGGGTTGTTAAGCTGAGTGATAGGTTCTCTAGGACTTAGAACTAGAAGGGCTTTAAAAATCTGTTTTTGGATCATAGCGTTAGAGTCGGAAGAGACTTTTGTGGCCATCTAGCCAAGGTCCCCTGATTTTATAGGTGAAGAAACCGAGTCTAAGTGGTTTGCCAAAGGCCATGCAGCATCAAGGAGCCTTGAGGCACCTCGCATGGACACGTGTTTCTTGTACATTCACATTCCTCGGGTCTTGCGAACTTGGGATCTTATAGCTTTGGCGATTTTCTTATTGGTAGATCATATCCAAGACTCATCTTCATGAATTCAAATCTAGTCGCAGACCCTTCCTGACTGTGTGATTCTGGGCAAGTCACTTACCTCCGACTCAGTTTCCTCATCTGTAAAATAAGCTAGAAAAGGAAATGGCAAGCCACTCCTGTATCTCTGCCAAGAGAACCCCGGATGGGGTCACAAAGAATCAGACACATCTGAAAATGTCTGAACAACTGAAAGATCGTATCCAAACAAATCATCCTTTAGCAGGTTTTTCTTTGAGAATGGGTTCGTACATTTAAGCAACTGAATTAAAATATATTGGGGAGTCTTCAAAAGCCAGTTGTCTGGTGGGGGTTATAGGTTCATTGATTTAGAGCTGAAAGTGAGGTCCTCTAGTCCAAACTACCTCACTTTACATGTTCCTTTGAGGTCCAGAGAAGTTGGGACTTACCCAAGATCATATTGGTAGAAAATAGCAGAATTCCTACTGAGTCAAAATCCAGGGATCAGAGGATTCTTGGTCATGTATGAGTTGGTTAGGATGACTTCTAAGGTCTCTTCTGAGCTCCCAGACAAGTACACTTTCATTATTATTAATCATTAATTAATTATTATTAATTTTAATTAATATTAATAAATACACATTAATCATTCATTAAAATAATGTTACTATGAAGCTTTCAGGTTTACAAAGCGCTTTATTGAGTTTATCTCGGTTGAGTCTCATGACAACGTACTGTGGCAAATGCTATACTTTTGGGCCCAACCTTGTGATTTTCATGGGGTAGGGAACCGCTGGTGAGAAGATTCTGCCTAACATTGTAGATTGGTTAGCAAATGCTCTATTAAGTGTCAGAAGTGGGATTTGAACTCAGCTCCTTTGACTGCACAGCCATTCTCTATCCACTATGTCCCACTAGACTGTCTAGCTTCTGGGTAGTAGAGATTTATCTATCAGTTTCTAGCAGTAAACCCATTGTCAGGCAAAGAAGACAGGAGAAAGATAAAAGAGGGCCAGGGCTCCTGAGAGGGAGAAAAAAAAGATGAGCAAACAGAGAAATCCGGGCACAGGAATGGCCAATGAAACTTACTGTGCCAGTAGCTGGGGAAAGATAAGGCTAGAACAATAAAGACACCTTTCCCACGGTTTCATCAGGCCATTTTGCCGGGGGTGCATGGAGCACCTGATTAGGCAGAGAATTGCTGAGCCTCCCAGGTCTCAGAAAGGGGGCGGTGATGTCAAGTGCCCTCTGAGCTCCTCTCCAAGTCACAGGCAGATGGAAAGAAAAAACACCTACCCAACACAAAACAGCCTTTTCAACAAGAATCAGCAGCAGCAAGAGAGAAGAAAGAAAGGGAAAAACAGCATCCCTGCCTCCACCTTGGGATAGATGCATTTTTCAAATTCAGAATACAGGCACCACAGTTATCAGTGCTACCCCCTGCTTGCTTTCCCCTGCTAGGCTCGCATGGAGACCTGCTCTTTGTTCTTGCACGTTTCGCTACCTCAGTGTGTCTGGCCTCATAAACATTTGTTTCTTCTCAGTGTCGACAAATTAGATAGCCACAGCAAGAGAAAATGTGGGAGTCTTCTCCAAGGACAATGCTAATTTATCGAGGAGAGGGAGGTGACAGCAGAGCGCATCTGTAGGTGGTATTCTGCCAAGTTGTTGTCTGGGAATTATAGGATGACCTTGAATAGCCTTATTCTCACCCCAACACCCAGATCTTTTCTTTTTCTTTTAAAAACCCTTACCTTTTGTCTCGGAATTGATCAATACTGCGCTATGGGTTCTGAGGCAGAAGACTGGTAAGGGCTAGGCAATCAGGATTAAGGAGCTTGTCCAGGATCACACAGATAGAAAGTGTTTGAGGTCATATTTGAACCCAAGACCTTCTATCTCCAGTCCTGGCTCTCTATCCACTAAGCCACTTAGCTGGCCCAACCTAGTTTCTTTTAAAATTCTATTATCATCATGAATAAATCTCAGGAGATAGGTCATACAGAATTCTCTCAGGTTCATAGAGATTAGTTGACTTTTCTTTGATTGCATAGTCAATAAACATCAGAAGTGAGATTTCAGTTTATTGCTTCCTCATGGCAAGTTCAGCACTCCATAAGATTTTTGAGGGCTCTCCCTCCTTTCCCTCCCTCC
>NW_025352609.1:0-4086 GCF_016433145.1 Gracilinanus agilis
AGGGGTCCGGGGAAACGGCAACCTAAGAACACATAGGGGAAGAAGAGGGGAGACCTCGCGTGCAAGACACAGAGTTGTTTGGATGGAAGCAAGGCTCGTTTATTGCAGATCTATGACAAGAATATATAGGCTGAGGGCAGAAGGGGGTCGGCAGATACTAAGGGGGAAAGGAACGCGGAAAGGGAGCATAGAAAATCTCTGGTGGCGTCTTACTGTCTCCAAGCATGGCTGGGCCTATGATCAATATCTTATCTTAGAAGAGTGAATGATATCTATTCTTAGAAGAGTGACTATCTTATCTTAAAGTCTTGGTCCCTAACAAATCCCCCTTTCTTTTTTAAATAGAAAGGTGTAAGGGATAAGTTTATTAACCTTTGGTCTTTGTTCAATCCAAGTCTGTCTTAACACCAGAAGTTTTTCCTAAGACACCTTGTGTTCCCTGGTCAATCCATAAGTGAGATTGGCAGCGACGGCCCCTGTCTTAGGCTACACAGGGGGAGTTACTCAACCATCAAGGGTTGAGGACCTGTGCTACTCCCGTCATTGGGTTACCGCCCTGCTGGAAAACTGCAAACGAGTGTCACAAGGTTGTTCTGTGTCCATCATCTCAATACGATGGTATTGAACCATAGGGAACTTATCAAGGGCTGAGTTAACGTTAGTTTTGATGAATTTCGTTAGACGTTGGAAGGCCCAAGGGCCAAAGGTTAAGATCAATAAAAATATAAAGAGAGGTGTAATAATAGTGGGAATTAAAGTGGAGAGCCAAGGAGAACCTCTGAGAAGGGTATTAAACCATCCTTCCTGTGCCTCGGCTTCCCTTTTCCTCTGGGCTAGCCGTTCACGCAACTTTGCCATAGATTCCCTTACTACGCCAGTATGGTCAGCATAAAAACAACATTCCTCTTTGAGGGCTGCGCATAATCCCCCCTCTTTTAAAAAAAGGAGATCAAGACCGCGCCTATTCTGTAAGACTACCTCTGACAGAGAAGTGAGTGATTGTTCCAGGGCTGTGACAGACTTTTCGAGGGCTTCTAAATCGGTTGTCATGGCCATCTGAAGAGCGGCCAAGTGTTGGGTCTGGAGAAGGGCAGTAGTGCCAGTGCCAATGCCTGCAGCAAGACTGCCGAGTCCTAACAGGATAGCTAAAGTAGTAAAGGGTTCCCTACGTGTTCTAGGAGAGGGGGAGAGGAGGGAGGCCACACTGTCGTCCGTGTGGAAAGAGATACGTGGCCATAGCTGGACAAGAACACAGAATTCAAAGGAGGTATTGAAAACTAGAAGAGATATACAAGGGGTGAGGCCAGTATTGCAAGCCCAAAAGCCATTATTCGGGGCTTCCAAAAAGGAAGGGGAAGGGGGGAGGTCAAGGGTGGAGTTACATAAGTGGGCATGAGATCGGGGAATAGTGCCTAAACAAAGGCCATGGCCAGAGACTTCAGCAAGAGTGAGATGGGGAGAAAAGGTGGCGCAGCGTGGGGAAGCTAGAACTGTTTCATTGGGTTCTGCCATATAGGCAATGCCTTCATAGTAAGGGGGTTGTGGACTCAGACAGAGCCAGCACTTAATCATCAAATCTGGCCTGGAGGCGTTCAGGGCAGTATAGGCACCTGATACTAGAGATAGAAATCTGTCTGCTGTACCGGGAATATTTAGGGACCCGTGCTGTGACTGGGGCTGTAACTGGGAGGAGGGATTCGGAGATGAAGGGTAAAAAAGGGGAACTGATGGGATGGGGAGAGACGTGGGAGCCGGTAATGGCTGGGGGTTAGGGGAAAAAGGGTGTCGTTGATCTGAGAGGATGATGTTAGGACCAACAGAAACAATGAGGGGCTGCACACAGAGGCGGAGGGTGAAAAGAAGAACATCATCAAAACCGCCCTTCTTATAGAGTCATAAACCCTATGTCAAGCCATCTGTCCATTTAACACTTCGTTTCCCCGCGTTGGTAAATGTGATAATGAGGGGATTACAATTAGGAGGACTGGGGGAGCACACAGATGGATGGGATAGATTGCGGGTTATTGCTATCAAGTCCTGGTTCGCCTGGATCCAATATCCAGTACCAATGGTTTCACATCCCCAGGCTGCACAAAATCCGTCTGTCTGGTCCCCACAGTGTGGTGGCTGATCAAAGCCAGGGCAGCCATATAGAGGAAACTGAGTGTATTGAGTCCAGTAATCCGGGAGGCTAGGCACGCCAGGGAGGGTGGGGGCGCAGTAGTGGATTGAGGACATCTGGGGGGCGCCTAGGGCACAAAGATCAACCGTAATGGAAGGAAACCACGTCCATTGGGGCCATTGCGAAGAAGAAACGGAGGTAATGATGGCTTGATTAACTGGATTGATGATCTCCCATCGTTGTTGGACCAGGAGATGAGGACTGGAAGTGGTGACCGGAAGGAAGGTGGAGTAGATGATGTAAACTGCCAGAGAAAACGAGTTCAGGATCTGAGGTCCCATCTGTGATGTCGTCAGGGTTGTGGTTCTGAAAAAGGAAGAAGAAAAAGACTTCTCCCTGGCTTAGGAGGGTTAGTATCAGGGGCGAAAGGTTTAATCAGTCTAGATGGAATCCAGCGGGCATTATTAACTGCTTTGTCAAAAATACAGGCGGAGCCCTTTCCCCAGATAATGACAGGGTCGGGCCACACCAGAGGCCAGTGAGGGGGTTGCGCCACAGAATTGTAGCCAGATTAGATGAAGTATGCGGATGCCAGTGGCGATCAGCAGCGGAACGCCCTTCGGCATCCAGCGTAAGGAGGTTGAGAACAAAGAGGGCGTGAGCAAGAAGCAAAGTCTGATTGCCACTTAACAGATAAAGAGTTTCTTGGGCTTTGAGTTTGAATTTTATCTGGGGCAATGCTAAAGCCTCGAGCTTGGAGCTGTGTCAATGAGGGGGATGGGGAATTGACTATGGGAATGGAAAATGATAGCAGTCGGGGATGGAAGGCCTGGCTGTAAAGCCCCCATGGGTAGCATGGTCTTATTGACCTCACGTAGGTCCTGTAGAAGTCTCCATTTCCCCGATTTCTTTTTAATAACAAAAATAGGTGTATTCCATGGGGAAGTGGAAGGTTCAAGGTGTCCAAGAGAGAGTTGCTCCTGCACTAGCATTAGGGCAGCTTGAACCTTCTCAGATGTTAGAGGCCACTGGTCAATCAAGACAGGGGAATCGGACTTCCAGGTGATCTTATCGGCCTGGATTGCAGGGGGATCAGTGACCTTTATAAAAAATTTTTTGACCCAAGTCCTCCTTTATCGTTTTGGGCTGGGGCGGGATATTGGGTGTAAGATGCCTTGTTCGTTCTTGCCAAGGCCTTTGCCTGGGAGGTACCCAGATTTCAGCATCATGGTGGTGACAGTATCACTGGGGCTAACCATAAGGAGCCGCATCTGGGCCAGAATATCCCTGCCCCAGAGATTAACGGGGAGTCCCGCGACTACATAGGGACGGGTAGTGCCACTATTGCCCTCAATATCTTGCCAATGGAGGAGCTTAGTACTTTGGAGGGTATCTTGGATCTGACCTATTCCTGACAGGTGGGTGGCTGAGGGTTGAAGGGGCCAGGCTCGGGGCCAATGAGCCTGGGAGATGACAGTAGAGTCTGCCCCTGTGTCCAGCAGCCCTGTGAAGGTTTTTCCTTCGATCTTTAATTGCAGAGTGGGTCGGGACTCAGTAAATTGTTGTACCCAATAAATGTTGGAAGAGCCCGGTGAGGAAGGACCTCGTTTTTGGGCTGCAGCAGGAAAATCGCCTATCATGGGGAGGGGGAGGGCCTGAGCTAAGCGTTTACCGGCAGGAATGGTAACCGGACTGTGTGGAGATTCTATGATAAGTTTTATCTCCCCTGTGTAGTCGTTATCAACAAGGGTGGGATGCACAACTACACCTTGTAAGGTGGTGAGCACCCTGCCGATGACCAAGAAAAACATGCCAGGAGGCGGTAGTCCGAATTTGCCAGTGGGGAGGACTACCGGGCCTTCTTCAGGGGTCAATATTCGGGTGGAGGCGGCACAGAGGTCCAGGCCTGCGCTGCCGGCTGTGGCTCAAGTAAGGGAACTGGGCAGGGGCTCCCGTAGGAGCCC
>NW_025352610.1:0-6295 GCF_016433145.1 Gracilinanus agilis
TATATATACTATATGTTATATATAATATAATAATAATAAACATAAAATCCTTTATTAAGCTTTTCCTAAATCTTCCTTCCCCTTCTAGATGGCAGCCACCATTTCTCTTTTGATCCCACAAAGTGATTTTCATCCTTCTGATGCACTTATTACATATTTTTTCTATTATAGGCATTAGATTCTGTGTTGTATTCCATTAATAACCTGCAAGGCTCCTGAAGGCAGTGGCTATGGTATTATATAATCTTAATATCTCCCTAAGGCTTTGCACAGTACTCTGAACATCTCAGGCATTAGAGAAGCATCCTTCGCTTTGAACAGACTTAAGCCTGGTAATTTGCCCAGAGTCAGAAAGCCAGGAAGCATGGTTAGCCAACTCTAATCGATATCTTCTGGCTCCTGGATGGGGGCTCTTAATCTGATAGATTATAGGGGATCTCTTAAATTAAAAAAACTTTTGATGACCAAATTGCAACATAAAAGGCTTCTTTTTTTAATACCATGTGTTTTATTTTGTGCATTTAATAATATAATTCTGAAAAGGGACCCACAGGCTACCAAAAGGGGCCTGGATGCAGAGAAGGCTAGAAACCCCTCTTCCAGGTGAATGGTCATTAAAAAATATTTATTCATTTTTTACATTTAAAGACCCAGCTAATCTCCCCTCCTCCATTAGAGAAGACATCATTTGACAAAAAAGATACATATAATAAATAATGTATAGAACTCTGTCTTACTTGTTTCTGTTTATCAATTCTTTCTCTGGAGGTAGAAATACATGTATATTTTTAAAGATTTCTCATCATAAGCATTCACCTTCTAGCTAGATATTACAGAGAGAAGGGTATTTAGCACTTCCCATGGTCCTTTGTAAAATATATCCCCCATCTGCCCAACTTGCTGAAAAGACACAGTAAGGAACTGTAGAAATGAACAACACGCATGTCTGAACAATTTCAGGAGAAAAAAATAAACATGTAAGAGACTCCAGAAACACGTTTCCATAAATGTGTATTGCCGGCTCGACAGGATTTTGGAGAGTTGCTATAACAACTAAAGCTCTCCTCAAAACTCATAGCATGGTGTTTTCTTAGATGTTTAACTTAACAAATATTATTATCTTGCCCAGGTTACTTATCTCAGTCTGGAGCCCAGGGTTAATGAAGCTGAGGTGGTGCGCTCCTCGACATTACAAACCGATAATTGTAATGCCAAATGACGTATCTACTGTGCTTTAAAATGCAAGTGCTTCGTGGATGGATATTCCCTCATTCGAATCTCCCAGCAGTTCTTTGATGCTATTAATACACCCATTTTATAGATACAGAGTGGTTAAGGCTCTTGACAGAGGAACACAGGAAGTGTCTCAGGCAGTGTTTGGACCTGGGTCTTTCCAGCTTACCATGCAATGTTCAATATTCCTCGTCTCCCTCTTGAGAATTCCATGGATGTAGGCTATTCCCATTCAGCTATCTCATGGATACCCGTACTACAGGTCATAAAAGGGGCCTGGGAGACAATGGCTCCATAGGAAGGTATCAACAAGGAAAAATGGAAATGATGGCCAGTAATTTCACATACGGATAGTCTATTATTATCCCAGTGATAGAGGGAGGAAGAAATGAGGTTCAGAGCCCTCACGCATCTTTCTGGGGGTTAAGAAGCCCCAAATTTCTGAGTCATACTGTAGAGTTTTCCATATGACTATATTGCCTCCAAAATTATTCAACTCTAAATCATCTTTCATATGTATACACATGAATATGCATATACACACATACATGCAAACAGAAATATGGAATAATCAAAGATTGCGGATGATCAAATGATACATGATTAGAGATAGCATGGTACAGTAGAGAAAAAAGTGACTTTGGACCCAGAGGTGGTGGTTGAGTTGTTTTATTCATATTTGACTCTTCATGAATCCCTTTGGAGTTTTCCTGCCAAAGATACTAAAGTGGTTTTGCTCTTTCCTTGTCCAACCTCATTTAATAGACAAAGAAACTGGGTCAAAGAGGGTAAAGTGACTTGCCCAGGATCACAAGGCTAGTGAGTATCTGTGGCTGGATTTGAATTAAGGTCTTCCTGATTCTAGACCTAGTGCTTTATCCACTATACCACCTAGCTGGATTCAGAGAATTGAGGTTCAAATTCTGATTTTGCTACTTCTCACCAGTGTATCTTTGTGCAAGTCAGCTCACCTCCATGGCCTCAGTTTCCTCATTTGTTAAGTGAGGGTATTATACCAGATGGTTTCTGAAATCCTTTGCAGTTCTCCATCCATGATTTTATGAGTTAGTTGTAGTCTGTTTAAATAGGATAGAGACTTAATGAATCTCCTATATAGTATCTTTCCTTCTTTAAACAGGGGAGAGGTAGGTATAAGCAAGAAACTAGAATATAATGACGGAATAATGAGGGAGGGGAGGAGAGAGGGAGAATGAGAGAGGAGGGAAGATAGAGAGAAAGAGACAGATACAGAGGGGGAGAGAGAGAGGAGAGGAAATATAGAGAGACAGATACAGAGGGAGAGGGAAAAGGAGGAGAGGGAGAGGAAGACAGAGAGAGACAGATACAGAGAGAGAGGGGGTGGGGAGAATGGCAGGAAGGAGGAGGTAGGGGGAGAGGGAGCCAGAAAAAGGAGGAGGAGGGAGGAAAATGGAGAAGGAAAGGGAGGAGGAGGGAGGGAGAGGGAGATAAAGAAAAAGAGTGGGAGATGGAGAAAAAGATGGAGAGGGAGGAGGAAAAGGGAAAGAGAGAGAACACGCTATTAAAAGTCTTGTCAGTAACCAGTACTTTACAATAAGCTAAAAAGGCAGCCAGACAGTTCCCTACATCTACGAAGAGATAAAATTGAACTGATCTCTGTATATTGTGTCACTACTATAAAGGCAAAATAGAAGACAGGAAATAATGATAACTTTCTTGAATCACCTATGACACTGGAACAGGGAAGAAAAAGCCTTAGGAAGCTTCCCTTAATAGATATCTATTTCTTTCTTTCTGGAGTAGTTTGAGAAATGCATTGTTAAGTTGACAGGGGCACGTCTTCTAGCCTATAAGAACCAAACTTCAGGGGCTCCTTTAGGATAATCTAAGTGTTGGTGTAATTCAGGTAGAAAGAGTCCTGCTAGAGATAGTCATTTCCTAGGAAAAAAGCAGTTTCTGGGGTAGGTAGTATGGGGGTACTAAAAAGACCACTGACTAAATGAGTGACCATTGGATGGGCGAACAAAAGACCTAACTGGTAGATCTGGCTTTTCCAATAGGTAGCTATGTGACAATGAATCCCCCAAACTCATCTAGTTCCAGAGTTAAAGAGCTTCCCTTTGTCATCTAGCATGCCACATATCTGCCCTAAAACATATTCTACCACATCTTGAGGATCTTTGGCTCAGATGATTTAAAGCAATATGGAACAATGGAAAGAAAACTGGATTGAGTCAAAGGATGTGGGTTCAAATCCCACCTCTGCCACTGATACTCATGTGTTTTTAGGCTAGTCACTTTCTGGACTGCAGTATTCTCATCTACAAAATGAGGGAGTTTGATGAGATAACCTCTAAGTCTGAGATCTAATTGGGCAATGATCTTAAAATCCTTCATAGTACTAAACTCTGATGATTCTTTTGTGCTCTTGCCTAAAAACCAAAGAGTGGTTAGACAGAAGCTCAAGAAATATTTCAGTGGGTCTAGCATTGTTTTATTTTTCTAAAGAAGAAGTATTTAAATGAAACATAAATCACGATGGAAACTTCTAGTCATAAAAGAACCCAAAAAATAAACAAGCTCAGGGAAATTATTATAACCTACAATCCATATTGTCAATACATGCTGTAAAGATCTGTGATTTCTTGAGACTGGGAACTGCAACTTTCTCTGAGCGACATCAATCCTCTAAGGCACCCTGAGCAAGCCTACAGGCAAACTCCCACCTTAGTACACAGAATAATTGGCCCGTAAAATACCATGTTGAGATTGAGATGCTGAATATGAGGAGGAAAGCTTTATGTAGGAGCAAGCCCACACTGGAGGCACTAGGGGAGATGGAAAAAACAGTCCAATTTCTTTCTTAGCTTCTTTTAACTTTACCTAATACTCAAATACTTTTTTCTACTCTTGATTCTGCTTTTTAAACCTGCCACCAGAAGTTTCATAGTTTCATTTTTTTAAAGTCTGAGGGAAGAATTAAGCAAGAAAAATTGCTAAGATGGATAATTATCCTAATGGGAAGGGTGGTGGTTCCAATATTTCCATCATCCTCTATCCCTTTTGCCTCAGTTCCTAATCTGGAAAAAGAGCTGGAGAAGGAAATGGTAAATGACTCTAAGATCTTTACCCCCCTCAAAAAAACCCAAATGGGGTCATGAGGAGTTGGCCATGACTGAAATAAGTGGACAACTATTATCTTCATCAGATCCCACCTAAAGCAGAGCATATATTCAGGGCAATAGATTTTTAGATAAAATAGAACCTACTTTACAGACCACTGAAACTGAACTTCATAACTTCACACTTCTCCTGCCATCTTCCTTGTCACTCTTTCCTGAAATACATACCCTCCTGGTAGCCATTATTAGAATTCTTCTTCTCTTTCAAAACCCAGTTTAGGTAACACTTTATGCAGGAAGTCTTCCTGAATCTTCTAGATATTACTATGACCTTCTGCAAAATTGCTTTGTATTCAGCACCTTGGACAGTGCCTGAAACAGAGGTAGTAGTAGTGGTAGTAGTATTAGTGGTGGTGTTATATTAGTAGCAATAGTTACCACTAGTAGTTGTAGTAACAATAGTGAATGGAATTTGTTATGTCATTTGATTCTTACAACAATCTGTGAGGCAGGTGTTATTTTTATTCCCATTTTACAGATGAGGAAACTGAGCCAAGGAGTTTTCCCAAAACCACATTATAGGAACTTGGTTCCTAACATGGGACAAAGTGAAGCATATATTCAACTTCCTGAAGGTCTATCATGTGGAAGAAAATCTGCTTGATCAGAGAAGGTAGAAATAAGTGCAGGAGATAGAATTTAAAGGGAGGCAAATTTCTGCTCAGTGTAAAGAAGTACATATTACTTAACTAAGAAAATTAGAGTGTATTGACAGTGGGGGAACTGTCCATCACTAAATATATTTAAATAGTTCTATCATCCTTTATGGAAGATGATTTAGATGGAAAAGTGAGTAGGTATTCCCAACCTAGGGTCAGTTAACATAATTTTAAAAATACATTTTGAGAACTATGTTTCATTTCAATTGATTCCCTTTGTAATTCTAATTATTTGATTTTATATATTAAAGTATTATTCTGCAAATGAGTTCACAGGTTTTACCATATAGCTAATAGAATCACTGACCTCAAAAATTAAGAATCCTTTAATAAGAAGTTGAAGTTTACCTCTGAAGACTCTTTTGATTCTGACATTCAAGACACATTTTGTTGTTTATTGTTCAGTTATTTCAGTTTGTCCTTCAGTTGTCTGACTCTTTGTGGCCTTATTTGGGCTTTTTTTTGGACAAAGATACTGGAATGATTTGCCTTTTCCTTCTCTGGCTTCAGGCCTGGAATTGGGAATACCTAAATTCAAATCCAACTTCAGATACTAGCGAGGTGACCTTGGGTAAGTCATTTAACTTTGTTTCAGTTTTTTAATATGTTAAATGATCTGGAGAAGGAAATGGCAAGCCACTCCAATATTATTGCCAAGAAAACCCCAAATGGGGTCATGCAGAGTTGGAAATGACTGAATAACAATAATCAATCAATCAAGAAACATTTATTAACACCTATTATGTAACAGGTCCCTACTAAGCACTGGGGAATAAAAAACCTTGTTCAGCCTTCAAAATCTAATAACTATTTACTGAATTGGATTTACCAACTACTTCACAGAGTCATAGATTAATAAGAATAGTAACAACAATAACAATAATAGATACAATTTATTGAATACCTTAAAGTTTGCAAAATGCTTTACATTTGTGATTTTGATCTTTACAACAATCTTGGGAAATAAGTAACATGATTATTCCCATTTCATAGATGAAGAAACTGAGACTGAGATACTAAATGAATTACTCCTGGTCAGATAGCTAAGTATAAGAAGTAGGATTCAAACTCAGGCTTTACTATCTCCAAGTCTAACACTTATTACTCAAGCACAAAAACTTTTGGGATGTCCTGTATAAAGAAGGAGGAGGGTATAAGGAGAGGGAGAAGGACCCAGAGAGACTGGGAGAGAGGAATGGCAGGAGAGAGAGAGAGAGAGAGAGAGAGAGAGAGAGAGAGAGA
>NW_025352611.1:0-5430 GCF_016433145.1 Gracilinanus agilis
TCTCTGTCTCTCTCTCTTCCTATCTCCCTCTCTCTTCCTATCTCCCTCTCTCTCCCTCCCTCTCTTTCTCTTCCTTCCTCTCTCAATCTCTCTCTTTCTCTCTCTATGTGTGTGTACGTGTGTGTGATATGCTACCTCCCTTGTTAGACTATAAGCTCCTTGAAGGCAGGGACTGTTTTAGCCTCTCTTTGTGTACTCAGCACTTAACACATTACCTAACACTTGGTCGCCATTTAACAAATAGTTGTTGATTGGCTGAATGCAGGTCCTCAGACCTCAAATCTCTCCTCTTTCTGCTTTTTCCTTACTGCTTTCTTGACCAGGACATAAGAAAAATAAGAGAATCAAGGTCGTTATCAAGTCAAGTGATTCTAAGCATGTACCCTACACAGGGATATTTGATTCTCTTCACCTCTTTTCCTAGTTCCTCAAAGTATACTTACCTTCTCCATGTCAAAAGGGTCTCTGATACAATGATTATAAATAAAAAATAAACCCTCCAGGGAAAACTGCTCTGTACCTATAGCAGTTCTTAACTCCCCAAGGCCTTCAGGTATCCTCTCACCACATCTTGAGGCCACTTAACAGGCGGAGAAGGACTTTTTGTCCTTCTAAAGATCATTAGTTAGAAATCCTTCTCTGTTCATCTCTCTAGGGTCCATGGGAATTGTGGAAGTTTGGCCCAGAAAATCATCTTGCACAAATCACTGGAAAGTCAGCTACCACTGGAGGCCAAGGGCAACCCAGTCTGAAGGGCTTTCTCTCCCCTCTGAACTCCTGAAGCATTTTGATCAGAAAGTTCAATTGGCAATTAACTGAGTTTGCCCAGTGTCATCTCTTCTCTTTCATTGTTGGCTTGAATTGCAATTTAAATATGTTATCACTATTTAACTTTTCACAAGCTCAGATCTCTCCTCTCTAACTAAAATGCAAGGAAGGCAGTCAGAGGACCTTGGTTCAAATCCTAGCTCCAACCATTTACTTCTGCTATGACTCTAAATAAGTCGCTTCACCAGTCAGGGCCTCAGCTTTAAAGCGAAGGGATTGGAGTAGACCATACTTAAGGTTTAGAGCTAGAAGGATCTCTAGAGGTCATTTAATCCAACCTCCTTCTTTTATAGAGAGACCCACTCCAATTAACGTAGAATAGAAAGTTCAGACTTCTCTATTGAATAAACCAATTGCATATGAACTTGACATGACCAAATACTTTATCTATTTGGAAGAAATAAATTACTTTGATGATTGAGTGAAGACAGATGACCCCACGCAGAAAATGTCTTCTGATTGACTGAAAGAACCAAACATATCTCTGAGCCCAGATGTAGTAATAAATGTTTAACAACTAGCTTCCCTAAGGGGGGGGGGGGAAGCAAGTATGCTCAGCATCCTTTTAAGCTTACTTTGCATTGACAGCATTTTCTAAATCACTTTCTTTAAGTCTAGACAACCAAGAAAACAATAAATCAGGTCCTGAATTGTAGCATTTGGTGATTTCTGAAGGGCAAATACTCACAATGAACATTTAATAATCAGCTCTCAAAAAGCTGGAATGAGCTGGCTCTGGCACACCCTTACCTCTAGACCTACATAGATGCCCAAGCCCATTTGAAACCTCTCATTATAGCAGCTGGCCAGTCAAGAATGGATACAATCAGCAGTGAAGAACTACTGAGTAGAAATTGCCCTTGGTGGGGAAAGATCAGGTTTTATTTATTCCTCTCCTAATCCAATCTAATTCAATAAACATTTATAAAAACACCGATAGTATATGTCAAATCCTGCGCTAAAATGAGAAATTGTCATTCAGTTGTTTCAGTTGTGTTTGACTCTTCCTAACTCCATTGGGGTTTTCTTGGCCAAGATATTAGAGTGGTTTGCCATTTCCTTCTCCAGTTCACTTTAGAGATGAGGAAATTAAGGCCAACAGGATTAAATGACTTGCCCAGAGTCATACAGGTAATAATTTGAGGCCAGATTTGAATTTGGGAGGACAAGACTTCAGGCCTGGCATTCTATCCACTGTGACACCTAGCTGCAGATAGACGGATGGATGGATAGATGGATGGATGGATGGATGAATGGATGAATGGATGGATGGATGGATACATACATACATACATGCATGCATACATAAATACACAGATTGACACATAGATGTATAAATACATACTTATATAGGAAGAGAGATACATAGACACATAAATAGATAGATAATGGGGAACAATGTCATAACAAGGAAAGGACTATAAGCAATAGGAAGGAACAGTTCATTAGGACAGGGATCAGTCACTGACTTTTGTATCTGTCTACAAAAGCAGAGTAAGTTTTTAATTTTAATTCCTTTCCCCTTGTGAGAAGGAAGTCAGAACAAAGTGCTAAAGGAGAAGTCACCCATTAATGGGAATTGCTTCCTTTCCCATCACAAAGGCAGAGGACAAAAGTGGCTCAAAGAGCCACTTATATTATCTTGCCAACCATCCTTAGCTCTCAGCTGTCACTAAGGCCCCATTTCTTTCAGTTCAGCAAAAAATAACAACTTCAGCCAGAGATAAAGTCTTTCAAAGGTTCCAAAGAAAAGAGTGGGAGCCCAAGGAGCCAGAGGCCAAGGGCAATGTTTGACCATTACCTTGGGGCCATATGACCCCAACAAAAAAAAATTCCTCCTTCCATTTCCTCTATCCCAGAAACCTCCACAAGAGGCAGCCCCAGAAGTCCAAAATCAAAGCTACCACCAACTGGTAAAATCTGAGATAACATCTCATCTCCGTAGCAACATAGGCACTGTACAATCGATCAATCAACAAGCATTTTGGGGTAACTAAACTCATCACTATCTCTCACCCCCCATTTCTAGTCTGTTATCAAGGCCTGTCAATTTCACCTTTGCAGCATCTTCTGAATACATCCCCTTCTCCCCTCTGACACTGGTTGTAGACCCTCACCACATCATGCCTGGATTCTTGCACTAGCCTACTGGGCTCTGTCTGCCTCAAGTCTGTCCCCACTCTTATTTTTCCTCTATTCAGCTACCAAAATGAATTAGAACATAGGTTCAACCATGTCACCACCACCATCCCCAATTCAATCAACTCCAATGACTCCCTATCATCTAGGGCATAAAATGAAAATTTTAAAGTCCTTCGTTACCTAGCCTTCTTCTATCTCTACAGTCTTCTTAAATTTTATTTCCCTCCATGGACTTCCCAGTCCAGTAGTGTGATACTGACCTCCTTTTTATCATTGTTCAGTCATTTTTCAGTCGTGGGTGATTCTCTATGACTCTATTTGGGATTTTCTCAGCACAGATACTGGAGTAGTTTACCATTTCCTTCCCCACTTTACAGATGAGGAAACCAAGGCAAACAAAGCTAAGGGACTTGCCTGGGGTCACACAGCTAGTAAGTACCTGAGGCTAGATTTGAACTTAGGAAGATGGGACTTCCTGACTCTAGACCTAGTGCTCTATCCATGGTACATGGCTGTCCCACTGACCTCCTTGTTGTTTTTTCAAACAAGACTCTCCATCTCCCAGTTCCAGATGTTTTAACTGGCTGTCACTCATACTTGTAATGTTCTCCCTCCTCATCATGGGCTTCTGGCTTCCTTGGCTCCATGTTTCCACTAAAACTGGACCTTCTCCAAAAAGCTTTTCCTGGTCCCCTTCCATGCTAGTGCCTCTCCTCCAAGATCACCTCCAATTTTCCTGAATTAATTGTGCAGAGTTGTCTCCCCTATTATATTGTAAGCTCCTCAAGGACAGGGACTCTATTTGCCTTTCTGTGTATTAGCCCTTACTACAGTGCCTATACACAAGTTTCATAAATGTTTGGTCTTTTATTTTAAAGTGCCCACTATGTGTTGGGCTCTGTGTGAGCTTCCATGTATACAAAGACAAAGCCTAAAGAGTTCCTGTGCACAAGGGGTTTATATTCTAATATTGGAGATGGCACATTTGATGTACTGAATGGTTTCCTAACCAGTAGAGCTGGCACAAAGTGGAATGGGTTGCTAGTGGGCTACCCATCAATAGAGATCTTTAAGCAGGGACATCATGATCTCTCATTAGAGATGTTATGGAAGAGATTCTTGGTCCAGGCAGAGGTGGACCTAAGGCTTTGCTTCCCTTTCCATTTCTAAGTTTCTAGGATTCCATGCTCTTTCAAGGTTCCCAGTTCCAGTCTGCCCAATATACTCCCTCTGAGTGCCTCATAGAGGAGGGATAAGGGATGAGGTGACTGGTGGCACAACGGCTAAAGAGTTGGGCCTGGAGTCAAGAAGATCTAAGTCCAAATCTCATCTCAGACAATTACTAGCTTTATGACCTTGGGCAAATCACTTAACCTCTGTCTACCTCAGTTTCTTCAACCATAAAATGGGCATAACAACTGCTCCCACCTCCAAAGTGATTATTGTGAGGATCAAATGAGGTCACATTTGTAAAGTTATTACCACAGTGGATGGCACATAGTAGGCATTTAATCAATGTTAATTCTATTCCCTTCCCTTTATTTCTCTACCCAACATACTCAAAGTAACCCAGTAATTACTGGTTAAGATGGCTGCATAGTAGTTGCAGAACGTTTACCCTCCCCACCACCAACCTGTATGATATCTCAAAAAAAAAAAAAAAAAAAAAGGTCAGGTTCAGATGAGCAAAGGGACTCCACAATAGGGTGCAACATAGAAGGTATGTGGGATTTGGGCATTTCCACACTATAAGGGAGTAAACGAGCTCCTACCAAAATGGGAGCTGATCAAACCCTCCCCCACCCCCTTTACAGGGCAGAATTCATAGCTAGAATTAAAGAAGTGGGGAACAACCTCTAAGTTCTTGGCAGCAGATCAAGAGCACCCCCAAGAGCAGCTAGACCTGAAACTCCAGGAGGCTAAAGAGTGTGCACCTTGGGTGAGAAGAGGGGAGTGGGGCTGGGGCAGCATACAGCAGAAACCCACACAGATTCAAAAAGTAGCCTTAGGCAAAAACCCACTCCATAGCTCCATACACAGACTTCTGAGGGAAACAATAAACAGCAGAGTAATGGCTAGCAATGCTCAAGAAAAACCAACGAACAAAAGAAACAAGAAAAGAGCACTAACTCTAGATAAATTTTACATAGAAAAAAATCTAGACCACAGAAAAGACAGCAGAGGAGGACAATCAAGTAAACACATCCAAACCCTCCCCCCAAAAATGAAAATTGGTCACAAGCTCCTGAAGAGTTCCAACTTGAGATCCTGAGAAAGGTGGAAGAGATTTGGCAAGAAAAGTGAGAAATAGTTCAAAAAGAAAATAACAGTTTGAGAGGCAGAATTTTACAATTGGAAATAGAGGTTCAGAAATCAAATGAAATGATAAGCAAATTGAAGACCAGAAAACACCACCTGGAAGCCATGAAGAGCCAGATAGACCAGACTGAAAAGGAAAAC
>NW_025352612.1:0-5205 GCF_016433145.1 Gracilinanus agilis
AATATCTACTATGACTAATTATGAACCTTGTCCTAAGTATATATTATACCCTGAGTGACTAGGGTGACTTTTTAATTTAAAAAAATCTTCTCCACAGAGTTTCATTGAGTTTTGAACCTATTTCTTAAAAACATAAAAATGTAATTTCTAATTAATTTTGGGGGAAAAAACAATTAATTGACATTCAAAAAGATGGAAAATCAGATGAATTTCAAAACAGACCTTGCAGTGCAACCAACAATGCATTTCTATTTGTATACACAAATTTTTGTATCCTTTTTCAGCTACGCCAGTCATTAAAAAAGTACTGAAAATAAAGTGAGCTTTTAGAATAAGACTTTTTCATCACTGTATCCCAAAATGTTAAAAAAAAAAAAGTTTTCTTCCCAGAGAAGGGTATGTAATAACATTGTTCTTACCAAAATTAGTTTTAATCTTATACATTCTAACATTGCACATTAACAAATCATAATATCAATGTTAATAACTAACATTTAAAGAGCAAAATTTTGTTTGATAAAAATGAACATTATATTAAATATGTTCTCTATTTTTAATCTTTATCTCATCCTTTCCTAAAAAAATTAAACTCAATTTCTTAATTTTACATAAACATGACATTAAGATTTTCCCCTCATAAAAAACAAAAAACAAAACTCTGTCCCCCTGAAATAGATGTGACCCATGACAATGGGCCAAGTCTACAAAATTTTCTTTAATCTATAGAATTGGAAGAAATTCAGAATTCAAAACAAAATAAACTCCAAACACCATGAATTAGCTAGTTTTCTTACTTTCATTGAATTAAATTTTCCTTCTAACCAAGCAGATCCTAAAATTAAAGTTGAATTATTATTATAGACATATGAAACGAGACCAAAGTAAGATGTTAATGTCTATATTTGTAGTTTACAATATACACATATTAGCATATATGTGTGTGTGTGTGTGTGTGTGTGTGTTTGTATACATATAAAAAAGTTGGGAAACTTTGAACACCAGTGCAGATTCTGACAATCTAAACAAACTTGCTATGTGGAAAATAATGTGAAGAATAAACAACATATTTAATCAAATTGAAAAGGAGAAAAAATTAAATAGGAAAACTGAGGCCCAAAGGGGTAAAATAACTTAACCAACATCTTTATGTGATTTGTGAATAGAGATAAACATTACAAAAACCAAACAATATTAAATGAAATTTCAAAATTAGGCCTCAAGTAGCATTTTGTACCTCTCACATACTTTCCATGGTTAATTCTATATTATATTTATTTGTATGTATCATATTATCCTATGAAGTAAAAAATCTTTGAGGTCAAGAACCACAACTTATTTAATCTTTTATCTACACTAGGATCTAGTACACTGGGATCTAGTAGGGTTCAATAATTCAAAGAAAATTTTGCCTTCACTGATTATAAAAATCAAAATAAAATATGGACAGGTTTTCTTTGGATCCCACCCTTCTCTTCCCATGAGTTTGTCATAAATCCCTGCATTTTTACCTTTGCTAATTCAGGGATAAAAAGTTTTTTATAAGAATGATCTAGACTCTACAGTGTATGCTAGGAGTACAGTTTTACAAACCAGTTAACCTCCATGTGTTTCAGGAGCTAATTACTAAGGAACTTCAAAGTTACTGAGGAAATTGTGATCTGGGCTCTGTGCTGATAAACAGAATGTCTACATAAATTCTCCATGTTGATGAAATCATAGATTCTTTTGGGACTTCTCATAATCCTATCACATGTGCCTTCCAGAACTTTACCCTTAATTGGTATAACTAAAAAATCTATTGGCACAAAGGCTTGTTGATTGGTGACTGATAGACACTAAGATTATGAAGACAAAAAGATTATAGTCCTTGACCTCAAAAGGCTTATATTTGACTGGGCATATGGTAATGGATTTCTTTCAAGTATTTTGCAAAAAAAAGAAAAGAAATTCACTTTTGCCACTAAGGAGATTAATTATGCTAATTTCTTACCAACCAATGACAAAAGAACTACTGAAATAATTGCAGTTCATGTCCATTAAAAAAATGAATGAAAAAATTTCTTTGTTTTAGTTACATGAGCAGGTAACAAAAAAAAAAATAAATTAAAAACAAATTGACAGATACAAGGAACAGAACAAATTCTTTACCTTCGTTTCATCCATGTTTAACCATTGTTTAGGATCATCTTCAGTAGCCAGAAAAGCTATCAATTCTAGTGCTGTAAGACGAGTTTGACGTCGGGATGACACAAATATCAGAACAGGTTTAGCTGGTGAATGGCTTCTAATTGCTGTGGAAGTCATAAAAAACCCACAATTTTTCTATGAAAATTGCCATGATAATTTTTATTATATTTTAGAATTATGTCAAAATATGCATTTCTTCACATAATATTCATGACAGTACGCTGAAAATAATGCCACATTTAAGTGTGCTCAAAACAATAAACATTCACAACTTTAATCATAAAATTCACTGAGCATTAGTTATGGAAGAGGCTGAACAATGTCTCCTCATTTTACATGTGTGGAAATTCAGGTGACATATCTGTACAAAGAGAATACAGCTGTCAGTGGAAGAATGAGATTGAGAATCCAAGTCCCTGATCTCCTTGTCCAGTTTTCTTTCTTTCTTTCTTTCTTTTTTTTTTTTGGTAAAGCAAAATGCAAATGACATCAAACTGAACCTACATTACTCTGGTTCCAATGTGATTGGAGCCTCCAACTTCATTTTCTCATTATGTGCTCTGCATCTCAAATATAGGCTGAATAGACACTGGAAGTGCTGAAACTCTCCATGTTACTTTCATAAAGTGGTGTTTTAAGGAGAGGCTTTCTACCTATGGGTGGCGCATTCCTTACATTTATGGATGATTTGGATTAGGAAGACAACTAGGCAACTGTTTTTGCTCCAAGCCTAAAGATAAACCTGAAGATATGAAGGAAGAGGGGGAAAGTTAAAGTCTGTCCATAGAGTTGTGCACGGGGATCTATTCTATTGCTGTGGTTTGAATTCTTCAGCTAAAAATTCTGTCATATCTTGGATCATAGGATGGATAAAATAAACACTGTGGGGGTATAGTCTGGTGGATCCTTAGAGGACAGTGATGGGCAAACTTTTTAAAGAGGAAGCCAAAGGAAAGGAAATGCTCATCTGTCAGTCTATTTCTAAGGCAACTCTTTCGAAGTTTCATTGGATTGCATCTTACTCATTGTATTAGTCAGATTAGGAATAATGTAGCACAGCCAGATAAAACATTTCAGGGGACCGCATCTGGTCTGCTGGCCTAGTTTGCCCATCACTGTTATAGGATATAAGGCCAAGCATTGAAAAGGGCTTATTAAATGTTCTTTTTTTACCCTGTCATGTCCCCCATATACAAAACACAGGGAAGAAATAGCAGAGGAATATTTGGGAATGTGTAAATCTTTTGGTGACAAACTATGTATAAGAGTAAAGAAAGTATGAACATTGCCTCTAAATGACCTTGAAAGTATATGAGTGAGGCTATTTCATGAGGGCCTATATATTTAGAATTCAAAGAATAAGGTGGGGGGCAACTGGTTGTCTCAGTAGATTGGGACCAGAGATCCTAGCTTCAAATCTGAACTCAGACACTTCCGAGTTGTGTGACCCTGGGCAAGTCACTTGACCCCCACTGCCTAGTCTTTACCACTCTTCTGTCTTCGAATTATTGAGTATTGAGTCTAAGAGGGAAGATAAGGGTTTAAAAAAACAACAACAAAGAATGAAGTGAATACTTTTGTCATTTTACTAAAACTATAAAAAATGTTCAGGTCAAATCACAAAATTCCCTTTCAAATATGATTAAATTATTTACCCAAAACTGGAAATGATTTTCCCTAATTGTGTGTGCTTCAAAATCTTAACAAAATGGCATATACAAGAATTATTTTTATGTCCTGTGTAGCTTTCTTAAAATAGTCATTTTTCTAAATATTCAAAAAAGAAAGTGACTCCTTTCTCTTGTTTGAAACATGGTAGGCTGCAGATTTTTTTTTTATGAGCTAAGAAATAAGGTTTACAATGGAAATGCTGACATGACCTTGACTATATTTATATGAATTACACAAGAAATAAAGCCATCATAAAATCATATTTCTAGACTTAATGAAATACAATGACCCACTACAGGTACAATAAACAGTTTATAAGTCTAACTGCTATGCAAAAACCACCTCTAGCACAGTATAAATATTTCAGATATTTACAAATGATTTATATTACATAGAATACTTCACCTCAATTATTGTTCTGTAGACATCCTTTAGATATCCTTAACCAATCATACTAATAAATTATAAAAACAAAATGTATTCATCGCCCCGTCCAGTATCCAATACTGTATATTAACACACTATAGACTATAAATGGTAAGATTTGGGCAAATAATACTACAGTCACAACATCTTAAAACACATGTACATGAGAAAAATATGTGTAGTTTATACACAATCATGAAAGCTTCTCTATTTCTCTTTTTTTTTTTTTTGTAAACCCAACATCTAATGGATCTTTGTTACGACAAGAACAGGTGTGGCTGAACAGCTCAGGGCAGATTTATCGTTCATTAGTGATTTTGTACAATGCTTCTGTGGAGGTGTAAATAATCTCAACTGCCAAGATTGGTCTCTAGTTCACAATCAATACTTTGCCTCTGTCATAAGGCTAATTACAGCAGCTAAAAAGTCACCTCACAACTGCCACCTCACAATCAACAGCAGTTCCCATTACAGAATTTATTTTAGAAGTTATTTTAATTGATATAATAAATATGCAACCAAAACAAAACATGTTTCAATAAAATCAGAGAGTTGTTCTTAAATCTGTTGAGTTTTTTTCCCTTGCTAAGAAAAAGGGAAAAAATAGTGACATATTTAGAAGTCCTAAAAATTTTAAGTTTTATGGTATTGCTTTGAAATCATAATGATGTAATATTTGCTCATCATTTTAAGTTAGTAAGCAATATCTAAACACACCTAGACATATAAATATACTAAATTATTACTCTTTAAAATTACAAATACTTTTGTAGATATTATTTTGATTACTATTTGTGAAAGTTCTCTTTAATTTTAATGGTTAATTATTTTCACATGTTTAGCTTCCTTAAAAACTTAGGCAAATGGGCTTCCGGGTTAAGATGGCGGCAGAGTAAGAAGCAGCTCTTAACCTCTCCTGAC
>NW_025352613.1:0-3881 GCF_016433145.1 Gracilinanus agilis
TCTCTCTCTCTGTCTGTCTGTCTCTCTCTCCCCCCTCTCTCTCTTTCTCTCTCTCTGTCTGTCTGTCTCTGTGTCTCTGCATCTCCCCCCACTCCCCGGCTCCCTGTATCTCTCTCCATCTGCTCTATTTCTCTTTGTTTCTCTGTTTCTCTCCCTTTCTATCTCTATCTCTAGGGTTACTAATAATATCCTAATTTCCAAGTCTAATAAATTCTTTTTTTTTAATCAGTCCTTATCCTCCCTCCTTCTGGGAAACTCTTCCTTCCCTTGATTCCATTGACCCTGGTTTTTCTTAGCTCTCTTCCTATTTGTCTAATCTGTCTCTTATGGGATCTTGAGCCTTCTGACACACTAAGTATAGCTATCCACTGAGGATCTGCCTTAGGTCCTCTTATCTTTTTATTTGCCTTCTCACTTGGTGATCTCCTCAGCTCCTATGGGTTCTATTATCATGAAAATTTTTCCAAATCTATATACAACATGTATTTCCTGAATTCTAATCCTAGTTTGCCAGCTGCTTTGGTGAGCTCTGGGTCTATTATACACATCTCAAACTCAACATGCGCCTGACCAAACTTGCCATTTCTGTCAAAGTCACCGCCTTCCTTCCAGTCACCCAGATTTGCAACCTTGGAATTGAGATTTCTTTCATCCTTCCCTCTACACCAAATCTAATCAGTTACTCACATAACTAGCATAACTCTACAGTATCTTTCGAGTAAGTCATTCCCTTTACATTCCTGCAGCCCTAATTCTAGCTCAGATCTTTATCATTTCTCAATGTTTGTTCTTGTTGGTCTGCCTTCCCCTATCTCTTCCCCAACCAATTTTCCATTCATCTCTCAAATAGACTCTCCTAAAACACATCACCCAAGTATTCACCTATTTTCAAAGGCTTCCCATTATTGCCTTTAGTATATAAATAAAAAATCTTTAGCCTGGCATTCAGGGCCCTCCATCAGCCAGGGCCCATCTACCTTTGCAGTCTATTAACAGCTTAATTCTAAGGCTAGAGATGAAATTGAATACGTATTTTGTTAAACAGCTCATAAGCTCATTGAGAAAGTTATTTAGAAATGGCGAATGCTATTGTGTATTAAATGTATTCTTATGCAACAGGGCCTTCCAGAACTAAGTCCACCAGAACGTCACAAAACTCTCATCAGCTAGAAGAGCTAAAAATAGTCATTTCCATTTTTACTCAGATTCTGAGAATTGTCTTTGGTAACATTCTCATATTGATGAACCTTTACTCGATTCCCCATGACTGGAAGGGATTCCCCAGGTTTTATATCAAATAAGTTGTTATGTTGGCTATTGCTTGTTACTCAGCCTTAATTAGTTCCCAAGAGAAGCGTAGCCACGCAAAATCAAAAGTGTGCTCCATCATGGCAGCCAACTCATATGTTTGCAGGGTATTTTTGAATAACTAATGATGATAGCTAAGTTGATGGTGCCAAAAGCTCTTGAAGCTAAGTATTTTTGGTAGGATACATACATAATCTGTTGTATAAATATAGCAAGAGTAGCTAAGCAAGAGATCTTCCCTTTCTGGTATCAAGCTCAGTAATGAACTGGACCCACGTTATATCAAGATGTCTTGGGGCAGCTGGGTGGCTCAGTGGAACGAGAGCCAGGCCCAGAGATGGGAGGTCTTAGATTCAAATCTGGTCTCAGATACTTCCCAGCAGTATGACCCTGGACAAGTCACTTAACCCTCATTGCCCAGCCCTTATTGCTCTTCGGCCCCAGAACCAGAAGTTAAAGTTAAAAAAAAAAATGTTCCTGTGAAAAGTGAAAAGTTCATCCAGTTATATAAATGTTTCAATGTTGAAGGCAGTCATATAAATAGTTTTACTTTTCAAAGTTAAGTTCATTTGGTTAATATTCCTGCTACAGCGTTTTAATTATAAAAAATGTTCATATGACAGAAAATTCCTTTGCCGAGATTTACATGCTTGGCACTATGTAGACAAGATATCTGTGTGAGTGACAATTTTTTTTTTTACTTTTCAATGAGACGTTGGGAAATAATGCTATAGATCCAGCTGTGCACAATATTTTTCTTAAAAAGCCATCTCCCAGTGCCTGAGAGAACACAAGCTTTACTGTAGGGCTTCAATATTTTCTTAAGGGTAGTCATGCCCAATGGCCCTTTGTAGGGAAAAAAAAAAGGAGACTTAAAATATGTAAATGTTTTAGAACTAATATTAAAAATATCCTGACTTAAATTTTCCTTATCTAAATGGTTTCTGAAAATTGCTATTATTTAAATCCCCAAATCGCAGACTGTTAGAAATGGAAGGTAGATCCCAAGTCATTGAATCCACCTCTACTATTTATTATCTTCTCTGCCAGAAGCCTAGAAGTGGTCATCGCTTGTTTTCTCAATTGTACTAGAACCAGCGGCCTCCCAGAGCAGCCCTTTCCACCCAGGAATAGTTCCAATCGTTAGGAAATTCTCCCTTCAACGAAGCCAAAATCTGCCCCTTTTGCTGTGCTCATCCATAACTTCAAATAACTGAAGCCAGCTACTCTGTTGCCTTGAAGCTTTCTCTTCTCTGAGTTACAGCTTTCCGGCTCCTTCGACCAAATCTCATCTGGCCTGATGTTGAGGCATGCTAGCCAGCCTCTGGATGGGCTCTCCCTTATCAGTGTGCCTCCTGAGACGTGGTCCCTGGATCAAGCATCCAGACATGGTTTAACTCAACAGCTGTCGCCTCCCTAGGCTTGAACAGCATAGCGCGCGATCACATCAGCTCTTCTGACTCCCTCCCTAACTAAAGGGATGAGCATGCCGTCCACTTCAACTCCCAGACCTGTTTCCTGGCTTGCACTTACTACTGAAAGTGCTTTGGGAACCCAAGTTTGTCTTGTTTTCCTCAATTTTCATCTTACTAGATTGAGCCCAACATTGTTGCCTCCTGAGATCCTTCGGAATCTAACTCCCATTCACCATGTTAGCTTCCTTTCCCCTATTTGGGACGTCTGTCGATTTCTATGAACAGTGGAGAGAACCCTGGATTTGGACTTAGAAAACATGCTTTTGAGTCCTGCCTCCATCCTCTGGGTAGCCTGAGGAAATTCACTTCCTCCTCTTTGGACCTCACGGGGAAAATGAGGAGGTTGGACTAGTTGGTCTCCAAAGTCTCTCCAGCTTTAAATCTATTATCTCTTGCACTCTTCACTTGCTCTCCACCCACTTAGCTACTAGCCTAATTCAGGCCCCCATCCCCTCTCACCTGGATATTGCCTCCTAATTGGTCTCCCTCCTACCTTTATTCTCCAGAGCTGCCAAGGTGATTTTCCTAAAGCTGACCGAGTACATCAGTGGTCCTCCAGTATGAAATAGGAAGCCTTGTTTCTCATTCAGAACCCTTCCCCAAATGCCCCAATTCTGCCAGTCTCTCTGGGCTTATTGCACATCCCTCTATTTCACACACTCTATGTCACTCAACAAGCAGTCACTAAGGACCTACTATGTGCCAGGTATTGTGCTTAGTGGCCTCCTTGCTGTATCTCATACACAATATTCCATCTGCTGTCTCTTTGATTTTGCACAGGCTTTTTCTCACATTTGGAATGGACTTTTTCCTTCACCTTTGCTGTCTTACCCATCTGTCCTCCTTCAAAGCTCAGGTCAAATGCCATCTTCTACAGGAAGCCTGTATCGCTCCTGTTTCTAGTGCCGTCCCACCTCCACTATAGATCATTTTGAGTTCAGTGTCTGTGTTGTGTTTATTTATCTGATTTCTGGCTATTTTCTCACATCAGAATATAATCTTTTCAAGGTCAAGAACTTTTATATTGACTGTCATACATGGCACTTAGAAGGTCCTTAGGAAATCCTGATGACAGGAAGGAAGGGAGGAAAGAAGGGA
>NW_025352614.1:0-6926 GCF_016433145.1 Gracilinanus agilis
TTTTCTCTGGAATGGGAGATGACAAGCTTCTCTGATCCTAACAAATATGACAACCCTAATCCACAGAATTGGAAAGCTGGTGTACTACAGCTGGGGCTGCTACTCCATACGGGAAGCTGCCACTCTACAGTTACTGATAATAATCAGCTCCTAAGAGACTACTATCCCCTAGACTTGTCCATCAGCCCTAAGGCTACCTGATTAGCCCCTAGACCAGTGATGGGTAAACTTTTTAAGGAGGGGGCCAAAGGAAAAGAAATGCTCATCTGTCAGTCTGTTCTTTTGAAGTTTCATTGTATTGTATCCTATTCCTTTTATTTGTCAGATTAGGAATAATGTGGCACAGCAGGATAGAACATTTCAGGGGGCTGCATCTGTAGTAGTTTGCCCATCACTGCTCTAGACTATTCCACCAGTTATTGTACCACCATAAATTATTTATTTTTTCAAATACAATTCTTTTCTTTTTGATTGAACCAGAGTTTGAGCCTCCCAATCTTGGGCCGAGATCCTGCTACAAACTTGGGTGTGTTTCTCCCATAACAACTCCACTCTACCCTGTGTCTGACCCAGTGATTCTGGCATCCTGGCTGATAATTGGTTTAGAGCCTGCATCTTCTAACTCTGCCTTTCCCTTAGTTGTCTCCACTGCTTGGAATATGATCTCCATGTTCACCTCGACCTCTTGGATTGAGTCTTTTCAGGTAACATCTCTTTCTGAGAAGTTTCTCCTGGTCCCTAAAACTCTTAAGAGCTCTTCTTTCTGAGTCCTAGATCTTTTTCCTCAGGCCTCCAAATTCTTCCCCAGGGCTTGAATTCTCCCTGGGCCACTACCCACCAATGTGATCCTCTATGGGGCTCCACTTTCCCCATCTTTTCAGCACATGCTTCTTTCCCTCCTTCTTCAGAGCAGGAAGACTGCCATAAAACCTGGGCAGCCAGACTAACTGAAAGTAGAGGTTCCTGTCATTTAAGGAGCTGGCAGCAAATGTCTCTTAAGAAAAGATTCTATAGGGTACCATTTATACCTGTGAATCTAGATTGGATGGGACTGTCTTAAATTATATGTTATCACTTAAATGCACATGTGTTCTAGTAGGATAACCATATTTGACCTTGTATTGATAGCACAGACTTTAATGCAAAATATGCTTAAAACTTGATATGTGATTAAGTTACACTGGTCTCTGAGTGTAATCAGTCCAGAGTGTAAAGCTGATAGATGTGTGGTGATTTTCTATGTAAGATAATTGAAGTCATTTGACTGTCAAGCATTTTATTTCATATTTTAAATCCATGATATGTTATTTTTAAATTTTTCCTTTATAGGGATTTTGGGGGAAACATTCTATATGAAATGATGCTAATTAAAAATATTTTCTGTAACAACTGCTTTATGCTATGAAATGATGAATTAAGGCATTTTAGAGTGTGGTTAGAATGTTTAAAAACTGAAGTATTTAATTGGGCATATTATTTTAAAACAAATGATAACTTGTTGTTACCCCTTTTATCCTTGTTTGCATTGATTTTATTTGTACAGTTTTGAATTTAATATAATAAAAATAGTCTATGATATATCTCATTGTTATCTATTTTTTATTTGCTCATAAATTCTTCCCTTATCAATAAATTGATCTGAAAGGTAAAACTATTCTGTGCTCCCACTTTAATTTGCTTATGGCATCACACTTTAGGTCCAAGTCATATAGACATTTGGACCTAGTCTTAGAACACACTAGAGTGAATTGTCTGATTTTGAGCAAGGTGAGAGCTCTGAATAGCTTTCCACATTGCTTGCATTCATAAATCCACCCCCCCTCCCCAGTGTTGATTCTCTGATGTACAATAAGACTGGAGCACACTATGAATGTCTTTTAACATTGATGATATTCATAAAGTTCCTCACCAGCATGGGTTGTCTGATGTAAAGCAAGATGGGAGCTTTGTCTGAATGTCTTTTGACATTGCTTGCATTCATAAGGTTTCTCATTTGTGTGGATTCTCTGATGTATAGTGTTAGATTTAATATCCAATAACTCCAAGTATTATCTTTTATAGTTTGTTAATAATCACTTGAAAAAGAAGAAATAAAAGAACAAAAGTAAAAGCCTTAGTAAAAGCCACGTGAGTGAAATTCTCCTGCCTGGCACTCATCCCACCTCCACAAACTGTGTTCCTGGGAAAAGAGCAAGAGGTAGAGCTACACAAAAATACATCCTCCTTACGTTAACATGTAATGTGAGAAGGAACATGGGAAGCTGGGAAAGAGAGCTCTAGGGAGCAAAATTCTAATTATACAATAGCAAGAGTAGAGCTCCAACTGAATGTCATTCCATATCGTCCGTTTCTTACCGTAAAGATTCTTACCAGTGAAATCCCCTAACCCCTTTTATGATTACAATAGTATTGGCTTTTATTATAACATAGATAATATAGTGTGCTTCATATGAATTATGAACATTAACTAAGAAGATACAATTTAAGGATGGTATCAAATCTTTCTGACAAGCTTTTTGACCTTAAGCCTACAAACCCAAAGTTCCAAACAAGCCCAACACACCCAGTAGTAAGGTCATAAGAAAGGAGGTAGAGGGCTGCTTTGGGGTCCAAATGTATCTCTGGTGCAAATGTCAGTCATACATCCATCCATCTAAATGCTGATTCCTAGTTGTCAGTGGAAAAAAAAAACATTAAATTCTATCCCTCTACTGAAAACATCAGCAATAATAATAGACATACAGCTACCACCCAAAGTATTTTTTAAAGCTTTCTGGCTTATTCAGCACTTGTGTGATCTGTCTAATCTGTCTTTTAGGAGAGGACACCATTAGCACTTGCACAATCTGTCCATGTACAACAATTCTATATTCAGTCTGTTTTTTTGGGACAGGATGTCATCAGACTTGTATAAAAAAGGTTATCTCTTAAGGCTCAGGGTCTCTGGTCCTAATTTGAACCAGAGTTCAGCTTTAATGGGAGTTTGGCCTCCTTTCAATAAACCTAATTAGCTTGGAAGTTTTGCATTGGTGTGATAAATTTTTGCTACACCAGTGTGGATTCTCTGATGATGAGCAAGAGTGGAACTCATTGTGATTGTTTTTCCACATTGATTGACTTAAGTTTTAGAATTCTCTGATGTACATCAAGATTGGAGCTTCCCCTGAATTTTTTTTCTACATTGCTTGCATTCATAAGGTTTCTCCCCAGGGTGGATCCTCTGATGTATAGCAAGACTAGAGCTCTGATTGCATGTCTTTACACACTGAATGCATTCATAAGTGTTCTCCCCAGTATAGATTCTCTGATGTACAGCAAGATTTATAGGATTAAATCTGATAGAATGTCTTTCCACACTGAATGCATTCATAAGGTTTCTACCCCAGTGTGGATTCTCTGATGTATAGCAAGACTGAAGCTCTGATTGAATGTCTTTCTACACTGATCACATTCATAAGGTTTCTCCCCAGTGTGAATTCTCTGATGTACAGCAAGATCAAATCTCAGTCTGAATGTCTTTCCACACTGATTGCATTCAAATGGTTTCTCCCCAGTGTGGATTCTCTGATGTACAGCAAGATTGGAGCTACGATTGAATGTCTTTCCACACTGATTACATTCATAAGGTTTCTCCCCAGTGTGGATCCTCTGATGTATAGCAAGACTAGAGCTCTGATTGAATGTCTTTCCACACTGATTGCATTCATAAGGTTTCTCCCCAGTGTGGATTCTCTGATGTACTGCAAGATTGGAGCTCAGACTGAATGCCTTTCCACATTGCTTGCATTCAAATGGTTTCTCCCCAGTGTGGATTCTCTGATGTATAGCAAGATTGGAGCTGTGATTGAATGTCTTTCCACACTGATTGCATTCATAAGGTTTCTCCCCAGTGTGGATTCTCTGATGTACAGCAAGATTGGAGCTCTGATTAAATGTCTTTCCACACTGATTGCATTCATAAGGTTTCACCCCAGTGTGGATTTTCTGATGTACAGCAAGACTGGCCCTTTGCATAAAAGTGTTTCCACACTGATTACATTCACTAGATTTTTCCTCAGTGTGCATTCTTTGATATTCAATAAGAGATGAATTTTGAGATTCAACACTAAATTCTCTCCAAGGTATGTTTTCGGGACCACCACTTATGAATCTTTGTTGGCCCATTTCTTCCACAGAGAGGCTCATTTCTTTTGGAGTTGCCTTCATTTCAAGTCTGACCTCTCCTAAAAGAAACAAATAATAAAACATACATACATAGCCACATATAGACATATATATTTTCTTTATTCCACTGTCAGAACATAAACTGCTTTATAGTCTATTTCTTCGAGTAAGAAGAAAAGTCTTCCAACTTAAATGGGTACAATCCATCATTTGAACATGACATTACCTCAAATCTAAAGAACAATTTAAACAAAGAGCCTCTCATAGAATCCCATTGGCTCTTTGTGATTTTGGCAAGGCTGACATTACTACATTCCTATCTCAGGCCATGATCTCAGAATGGCTGCCTGAGTGACTTGATCCAAAACCTAGCAGCTCAGACCAAATCTTGTGACTGGGCATGGTCTATCCACAGTACTAGACAATTCAATTTTCCCTTTTTGCTTTTGTTTTCATTGCTTATACATTCAATCCTATCCTCATAGGTATGATAACATGGTGTGCATATATACGAAATATTCCCATTATTTCATGATTGGGCTTATCCTTAAGCATTATATAATTTCCTTCATGATTGCTTTTGAACTTATTTTTGTTGTTTTTGTTGCAGGATCTGAGATCAAATGAAGAAAATCATCACTTTTTTTTGTATTTACCAAAGGCATGAAAGATTTTGTTCTGTTCCCTACTTCTTGAGAGTAGCTTTTGCTTTTCTCTGAAAGCCTCTTTTCCCTACAATAAAATCCTTCTCCTGAATACAATTAAAATAAAGACATGGCATTTTTCATCTTTAAAAATATATTTCATATAGTAACTTGAGTCCATCCTTTTGTAAGGAAATAGGCTACAGCCTTCATTATTAGTTCTTTCGAGTCATTCCCATTGAGTGGTTCATAAGCTCTTTGGAAATTTTAGAAAATGCTCCAAGGTGCAAAGATGAAATTAACTTTCTCCTAACTATTTAGATTTTAGCCCCCAGGAATGTATACACCCCCACTTAATCCTTAAGTGTGTGGGGGGGACTATGACTAGCACATGTGTGCTAGTGAGTGACAAATCAAAAATGACTCACTACCCCCTGGGCAGTCCAAAGCAAAGCTAAGTTGCAATTGGTCCATGTAAAAGTGGAAGGAAGGTACAGGAAGTGATGCAAAGAACTGTCTTTAAAAATGGTGGCAACTTCCTGTGACTTTTTTTTTCTCCTTTGAACTTGGGTCTTGGAGGAGGTCCAGCTTAGGACCTCAGACTGCTCTTGGAGCTTTCCTTATGACTGCCATGTGGGTGAGTGAAAAGACTGACTCCTTTTCTTGGTCTTTCTAGAGGTATTAGCCTCCAGAGAGGCCCCCCATCCTGGAAGAGGCCTCATGACTAGAACCCTTGTTTAATTTACCTCTGGGCTTCCCTCTGCTGGGGCCTCTGAAGCCCTGCCTGGTTCTGAACAGGCTGGAATAATTATCTACCCTCTTTCTCACTTCTCTAGTTTCCGTCTTTCTCCTTCTGTAAATAAAATACCATAAAAGTCATTCTGACTTGAAGTGGGTGTTAAGATGGCGGCAGAGTAAAAAGCAGCGACTTAACCTCTCCTGACCGAAACATACAGGACTCCTCAAGGGGACATAAAAACAAATCCAGACAAACGGAGGGACCCCACAACAGGGTGCAGCGTGGAAGGTACGTGGAATTGAGGCATTTCCATGCTATAAAGGGATGAAACAGCTCTCACTAAATCTTTGGCTGAGCAACCCCACACACACACTCACCACCTACAACGCCAAAGCCAGCTCAAAAGAAATAGAGCAAGTTTGGGGAACCCATTGAGTCATTGGCAGCTCCAGGGCCTCTTCCCGAGAGCAGCAAGACTTAGGACCCCAAAAGGCTAAAGAACACACACGGACTTTGAGCACGGACACAGAGCGCAGGGAAGGGTGGAGGCGGACACGGGCAGGAGTGAAGGCTCTGAAACCCTGAGTGGGGAACCAGTGCAAAAGGGTATACGACTGTGGAAGCAGCGCCCTGAGACTTGTAAAGGAGCCTCCAGCAGAGGATCAAGCACGGGGGTCCACCAGGGGGCTTGACCTTGAGAACAACCAGACCTGAGACCTCACAAGCCTAAAAGCGCAGACAGACCCTGAGCACGAGGATACAGCTGAGAAGGGGCTGGGCTAACAATGGCAACCCAGAATCAGGAAGCCCAGAAGAGAAAGATTAACAAGAAGAAGAAGAAATATTTAACACTCCACAACTTTTACACAGAGAAAATCCAGACAACCGAGCAAACAGAACAGGAGAACAAACAAGCAATCACATCGGAACCCTCCCAAAATAATGAAAACTGGTCACAAGCTCTTGAGGAGTTCAAATCTGAGATGACGAGAAAGTTGGAAAAGATTTGGCTAGAGAAATGGAAAATAGTTCAAAAGGAAATCAGGGAAGAAAATAACAGTTTAAAAGGCAGAATTTTACAATTGGAAAGTGAGGCTCAGAAATCAAATGAACTGATAAGCAAATTGAACACCAGAAATGACCAGATTGAAAAGGAAAACCAGTCCCTAAAGGCTAGAATTGAGCAATTAGAAGCTAATGATCTCTCAAGACAGCAAGAACAAATAAATTAATAGAAATTTGGACTCCATACTAAAAGCAATTATTCAGCAAAATTGCCCTGAAGTTCTACAAGAGGGCAATAAAGACATTGAAAGGATCCATAGATCACCCTCTAAACTAGACCCAGAAAAGACAACCCCCAGGAATATAATAGGCAA
>NW_025352615.1:0-2601 GCF_016433145.1 Gracilinanus agilis
ATAAATTAGGGTGCTCTGGTGGACGTGCTTGCATGCATGTATGTATCTTAAAGTGAGAATTAACAGATTGATGATGATTTCTGCAGCTTGAAATTGGGCAGGTTCTGACAATTAAACTTCAACAATTGTTTCAGTAAATGCCAAATGTTTTGGGGATTCCCCCTCGCCCCGGTAATGCCCCATGGGAGGAACTTGGTCAAAATATTTAACTTCAAGAAGTGGGTCTTAGTTAAGGGCCCCCTCCAGGAAGGTCTTAGATTCTCTAACCCAGAGATATATTTTCTAGGCATAAAGGCTCAATCTGTGAGGCTAACTAGACAAGGGGATGACTGACTCTCAAAACGACCTAATAAAAACCTCTGCTGTGCCCCCTCCCACCCCTGGCAGACAGAAGAGTGAACATGCCCTGGTTTGTCTGTTACTTGCCTGATAGAGTATGATCTGTTCAGGGGCTTCTGACAACTCAGGAGCCTATTAGGTGGGAGATAAAAGACCCCACAAAACATTTGAAGAGTTTCTCTCTACTGTGAAAAGCAATCCCTCCGGGCATTCTGGAAGATCACACCAACTTAGTCCGCCATGTGGTCCAAAAGCCTGTGCTTTGGCTCAACTGTTGTGTTAGAGGTCAGAGATCAACATTTTGGATTTTCTCAGGATTTAGAATTTGACTGTGCACATCCACCTCGCAGAGGAAACCATGAGTTGGGTGCTTTCTCTTTTGTTTTTCTCATTCAGATAAGAAAACATGCTTCATTTTGGTTGAGTTGTAAAGACAGAGAGAAGGGGAAAAAAGTGAGAATTCCAAACCATACTTTTTCTATTGTAGAGGCAATAGTTGGGCATTTGTTGGGGGGAAGGTGTTGGAGGGGGATAAGATCTGTGGAGGGGAGGAAAAGAATGGACGGAGGACCTGGCTTGAAAAGAGAAGTTGAGAACCAAGATCTTTTTGAGGGACTGGAAAGTTGGTACTAAAATTATTTGTCAGGCATCAGGTATCATTGAGGAACTTTTACAGTGCTTGCCCAAAGGCATTCTGAAAGATATTGTTCTTTTAGTCCATGCTATGTGATTTAATTTGAGCATAGGACCTAGAGTTGGGAGAGACCCCAGAAGTCATCAATCCCTCTCTACCATAATCTCCTACATTGTTTTAAAGATGAGGAAAAGTTGAAGCCCAGGCAAGTTTTAAATCACTTACAGAGGGTTACTACATATAATTAATGTGAGAAATAGGATTTGAATCCAGATCTTTGAATCCAGAGCAAATTCTCCATAGAAGTCGTCTCATTTTCAGACGGTGCCAATAACAAAATCAACTATTTATTTAGATTTCACTAATCATACTTTTTTTTAAATGATCATAATTATCTGAAAATGCCTTGTCTCATTTAATGACAAATTACATTTCAAAATCTCAAAGATGTGATGATATTGGACTTACATGAATATTTGGACTCTTCAAAAAAATTGATGTAAATGATATGATATCACCAAATCAGCTTATGACTTTTAAAAGATGGACCAGGCATCTGGCAAGAGAAATGGACATCACACAGATTTGTGTGCTCCATTGGTATCCTCAGGTAGTTAAAAGAATTTGAAGAACATCTTCCAAATGTTGGTGGACCACCTTGAATATAAACAATGGGAGATGATAATACTCGATTCATAATCCTTTAACATTTTCGAGGTCTTTTGTTAATTAAGGTCAAGTAAAGTCAAGGTTAATTGATTTTGGGGTCAAATATATTATGTAAAACATTAAATCTACGTATATCAGAATATTAAAAAGATATTTTGTTTTTAGGGGGGTTGAAGTAGTCCTCTGTTTCCTGGGTAAAGAATTTGTCACCTTTGAGCCAACCTTCCAATCTCATCTAATGAGAAGTTTCTTCAAACTTTCCCAGTTTGCTCCTCAGACAGAAAACGACCTATTGCTAAATTTGGACTTAGCTTTCCCTATTTAGTAGAAACTGCCAGCATTTTCCTGTGATGGGCTCAGCCTCAAGAACCCAGAGTTACTCCCATACCATGAGTAGATATCAAAATAGAGACACTGGCAGAAGTTATTTTGAAGAATACATCAAGTCACCCCCTTAAATAGAGGTGGATTATAAATTTAGAACCTGGTCCTGACCCTGACAGATTTTTACCATTGATGGAGTTATTTAAGCTATCCGTGTTAGTTTTCCTGCTTTTGAAATGGTGTTAGTATCTATTATTCTCACTGAGCTTAGAGAGCTCTCATGACAGATAATTAGAACTGGAAAGAACCTCACAGATCAGCTGGGCCAACTCTCTCATTTTTCAGATGAGGTTCAGACTGTACTTCAAACTGAAGCCCAGAGATATGTACTATATGCACACTGGAAATTCAAGAGGGTAGTTAGCTTAAATATGAGTCTCCAATGTGGTGACTGATGGCCACCAGAAAATAGGCATGATTCTGATAGGTAGTAAAAAGTAAAAAGAACTTGACATACAGAGGCCATTTGGGGTAACCCCATTGTAAAAAAAAGGCAAAAGACACTGGAGGATGCCCAAGGAAAAAAGGTGACAAAGATATTTTTAAAAGAATGAAAAAATAATTTTCCTGAGTAT
>NW_025352616.1:0-5525 GCF_016433145.1 Gracilinanus agilis
GCGCAGGACGGGGGCGGCCCCGCCTCGCTGGGCGGTGGCGGCGGCGGCGCCGGGGGCCCCATGTTCGCGGAGAGGAACCGCCGGACTCTGGCCTTCCGTGGAGGCGGTGGCGGGGGTCTCAGTAACAATGGCAGCGGCGGCAGCGCGGAGGCCTCAGCGTGGCCCCCGAGACACTTCAATGGGCGGGGGACGGCGGACGAGGACCTCGAGCTGGATGTGCTGGAGGGGAAAGAGTTGGTGCAGGACGGGGCGTCCCTGAGCGACAGCAGCGAGGACGAGGAGGAGGGGGCGAGTCTGGGCGACGGCAGCGGGGCGGAAGGCGGCAGCTGCAGCAGCAGCAGGCGGTCGGGAGGCGATGGGGGGGATGAGGCGGAGGGCAGCAGCGTGGGAGCCGGGGAAGGAGAGAGCGTCCAGCACTTCCCGCTGGCCCGGCCCAAGTCCCTCCTGCAGAAACTGCACTGTTCTTTCCAAACCTCCTGGCTGAAGGAGTTTTCCTGGCTGCAGTATTGCCAGGACACTGGCCTCATGTCCTGCTCCTGGTGCCAAAAGACTCCAGAGGATGGGGGAAGCGGGGACTTGCCCCTAGTGGGCCACGATGAGCTTTCGAGGGGGACTCGTAACTACAAGAGAGCCCTACTTCTCAGGCACCATCTCTCCGCCGAACACAGACTCCACGAATCCAACACACAGGTACAGTACAGCGCTTATTCTCCTTACTTTTTTCCGGACTTTTTCTTTCGAGGAAGGCTCATCTCCTCAGGAACTCCAATTCCTGGGTAGAGAGGTCTTTCTGGTTATAGGGAAAGTAGGCTTTGAGTGGAACCCCACTGCTGGGCGGGGGTGAGTGGTGGGTAGGAGGGGGAAGGGGAATTGTCGGTAGAACTGTGGGGTATAGGTTTTGAAATCTTGGGTCCGTGACTGACAATCCTAATTGTTATGCAGAATTAGCGTTAAAGACCAGTTTTACCTTCTGTGACTAATAAGCAGATTGCTTTGCTGTCTCTTATCTGATTGGATCGAGATTAAGTTTCCTTAGGCACATAAAAGGTTGTCGTTTCTCACTTATAAGGTTGCAGTTTCTTTTCATTTTTAAGTTTATCAGCACTGACAACCCATTTAAAATATACCTGTGGACTTTATGGGTCCTAACTAATATTAACATTAAGATTGGTGTGTGCTGAGCCAAGTCTCAAAGCCTGGTAACTGATTTTAAGAATGGCATCTTTTGCTTCAGCTTTTAGTACATTCCCCTTCAGTAATTTCTTTATTATATCAGGATAATATGAAATCCCCAACAAGAGAAGTTCTTTGGGAGCAAGCTCTTTATTTCCGAGTTGTGAATGATTTTTATTTACCTCTTTTTGTCAAAGAAATTTCGTTTACAGTCCTATCTCTTGGGCAACGTTCTTTTTCTTAAAGCTGTGGTAAAATAGCTTTTTAAATATTGCTTATTGGATACTTTTTTTCCTGGAGGTATGATAATATGAGCAGTTACAACTATTTACATCAGGCCATTGACTTTAACGTTTTTGTTTCCAAAGTAATTGACAATTTGCCAAAGTGACAGAAGTCATGAATAGACCAGTTTGTGGTGGCTGGCTGTTGAGCTGCACAATGTTATTCCCAGAGCCAGACATAATAAAATAAGAGAAATCGAAATTTGAAGTTGTGGCATGTCATCTCAATTTTCTCCGGCTTGAAACTAAGCCGGTTTAGGGATTTGGTGTAACTCATGTGTTTCACTTAGTAGGTAGAATTCATCTTTAGAGGCAGTAGTCACATCACTCAATTATACAGATGCCATCTCTCAGATGTAATTATTCAGATGTCAGTGTAGTGAATTGAAGTGATTAAAGTGAGGATTCCTGTTTATAGACCTCATTAGTTGGTCAGGCTCTTATTGGTAACTCCTTAGCCACTAGCCATCAGAAGTTAAAATTTAGACTAAGCAATAGCGTTTGCAAACCTTATCTACCAGTGGGTGGCACATGGTGATGACATAAATATCAGTTGGCCAAGAGGTACCTCTGTTGGACCTCTGAATCTAAGCCAGACCTCAAAATTCATTATTTTTTATTATGAGACCTTATTATAGATGATCTTTTCCAGTCTCTTCATTTTATGGATGAGATTAAACCCAAATGATTTGCCCAAGATAGCTCAAGCTTGGTAACGGGAGAACTAACACCAGATAATAGGTCTCTTAATTCCTACTCCAATACTTGAAAAATAATGGAAATCATGAAAGGCTTTATGCAAATGCCATTTTAAGGAAAATGTTATTAGTGTAGTTCTTAAGCTTGATAGAATGCAGAATTGAATTTGAAGTCAGAGAACCAGGGGTTTGAATTCTGTCTTGGCTACTTTCTTTACCTTTTGTAATCTTGGGCAAATCACCATGTTTCTCTGGGTCACTGTCTTCATTTACAGAATGATGGGAGTTGGAGTGAATCGGAAGTTATTGACCTAGAGTTTGGGAACTTGAAATCTGTTTCCTTTGTAATGCTGTTTATGTTTGTATACATTAATGATCAAAAAAAAAAGTTAAGAAGCCTTGGATTAAACCCTGAATCTAGATGGTTCTTTTTGCACTCTTAAGATCTTCGAACTCATACTTTTATATTGTGGGTCATTCTCCATATATACCCCTCTGTATCTTAGGTACAATGCTGTGTAAAAATACCTTTTTTGGGGGTACAGTTTTTATCATCTTGGGTTAGTGCTTCCTTGCTTGTCTACTCTTTATTCCTAATCCCTTCTGGCTACAATCCATTTTATTCCTATGTCAAAAACAAAGAATGTTTTACCTTTGCAGGACAAATTTCACTCATGTCCAGAGAGTGTTTTGACTGTCAATTCATAATATTTTACTGTTACAAATTACAAACTACTGACAGGTTTCACACCATTATTTTGGGCTAACTGCAAAATTGGGCTGCTAATTACTTGTTTATAAAGCAGCCCTGAATGGGAACTGGTGTTGTGGGAGGTTTGTTCATGTTACCCCAGGTATTTCCAGGTGTTTAAATTGGCTTCATTTCTTACTCTAAACTTCAGAGGAGCATTTTTATCTTGAGCCTAGTGTTACTTCCATATGTGGCTATATTTTAATACTGGTCAAAGTTAATTCTTATTTGTATGTATTCTGAAGGATTTGGTGATTGTGTTTGAAAATAGGTAATGTTAGTACTTTTTTGTTGTCAGGTTTAACAGTTGTCAGGTTTGAAAAATTTTGAAAATGAAAATTAAGGCAGTCCCCTTTTATAAGCTTATTTTAGAATCGATCCAAATCTGTAGTTAATATTTTTAGGTAGTTAATTGATAGCTCAATGACTTTCCCTGTCTACCCATCTTTAGCAGTGACTTTGTGCTTGACCATTCAGATTGAGATCTTTTGATAATATATCTACTTGAGGGTTTAAATGGCAGTTGAAGCAAAGAACATAAAGCAAATCTGTCAGCTTCTTCTTTGGGGATAAATGGTGCCTAAACTCCTTCATATAAACAATTTAGAAACAAAGTGAGAGAGAGACCCTTACCCAAAGAGCAAGAGGGAGGAAATAGTTAAAAGAAGCTTGCTTAAAAGCCACTTTGATCAACTACCAACAATTTCTAGCTCAGCATTCTTTTATATATTCCCTTCAGACTAAAGTAAATTTTTATTGTAGCAATCTTTCCTTGCATTAAAGCAGTCCAAGCCTCTGATGCTTTTAAGTTGAAAGCAATAAAGCATTGGAAAAGGTACAGGTGGTAGGGACATGATTATTTTTGATGTTTTCTTATCTCTTGGCTTCTTCTAAATGACATTAAGGTGTTTCTCTAGTTTATTTTTTGAATCATCAAAATATTAGAAATTAGATTTTGTATGTGTAAGATTATTTCATAGCTATCATTTATAGTTGAAAGGAAGACACACTAGTTCTAATTGGGAGAGGTACCATTTTAAGTAGCATTGTGACCTTGGGCAAGCTATGTGACCTCTCTGGACTTTAATTTTCTAAGTGTAAATGATACACCACATAATATACTGTAATATGCTATACTATACATATTCCCACTAGCTTTAGGAAATTGGATGTTACATAAATCCATTAATTTTACTCTTCAGTTAAAGCCAAAAGTTTTTACTAAAACTAAAAGTCAATGATTAAAGAAAGTCTTTTGTTGTACTTTTCAAACATACTTCTTAGCAATCTGGGTTATGATAGCATATTCTATAAAAAAGAGATTTTTAAAATATGGTAAGACTTTAAAGTTGTTTAACTCAGATGGAATATGTAGCCTCTTTAGAAAGTGTGAATAATGCCTATTAGATGGGTTTGCCAAAGTGAATTAGTAGTTGTGAGAAATCAGAATATGCTGGTAGGTTTGCTTAAACTTATTTTCTATGAACTTAAAGAAAGCAGTCTTACAGTCTTGATAGTTTTGATATAGACTTAGTCTCTTAACTACATAATAAATGTTTGCCTTAGAAATATGTTTCCCAAACTTAATAGCAAACAAATGCTGTATAATACTGCTTGTGATTGAAACTTTTTGAGGGGTAGAAAATTTCATAAAATCAATCTTTGATTATTTAGTTTCAATTGTCCATTTTGTTAGAATTTGTACCATTTTTCCTTTTATATATCATATCTCTTACTATTTAAATATTTTCTTGGTCATTATAGCTGCTAAACAATCTGTGGGAAAAGTAAGGAAAGTAAAACAAAACTCAGATTGTTTGCTACTTGGGTACACTTTGGTTTGTAGGAAGAAGCTAAAGCTAACCTAAAAATTTTCATTTTAGCTCAGATTGTAAGGTTTTTATCTTTCTGCTCTTTTGGCCACATTAGCTAGATATAACTTTGATAAACTGTTGGAATGATGTGATTTTGGTGAATGTGGGCCTTTAGGTTGGTGGGGAAGTTGTTTTGCAGTTAATTTAAAGGAGCAGAAATCACTTTGTGGATTTGTTCTTTGCAGAGAAATTGTGTTTTATACCTGATTAGCTTCCAAGGGGCTTGTGTTAGGGCTTATGTCTCTTCTGGGCTTAAGTACAGTGTGCACACAGTTTTGGATTTGGAAAGATAGATATACATACATATATATCTTAGTGTTTATACTGAGGGGCAAAAAATTCAGGCAAATGGAAATTAAGCCATGCCATTTCTTATTCTTCCTCTCCAAACTCTTTATCTCAGTCATATTCATTATTCTTTGTGTGAAAGTGTAAGAAATGGTTGGGAAAAGTGCTTGTGGATGATGGGTGTCTTCTCTCCTTCAGATTGCTGCTATAGAATTATATATGTATAACAATTCCTATACTATAACTTACCTTTCATACATACATACATGCATATATATGTGTGTGTGTATATATATAGAGAGAGAGAAAGAGAGAGAGAGTGTGTGTGTTCCTATACTATAACTTACCTTTCATACATACATACATGCATGCATATATATGTGTGTGTGTATATATATATATATATAGTGTTCCTATACTATAACTTACCTTTCATACATACATGCATATGTGTGTG
>NW_025352617.1:0-6403 GCF_016433145.1 Gracilinanus agilis
TATGTGCTACATATTGTAAATTAATATATAATATAAAATTATAACAGAATTATATTAACATTGTTAATAAAATAAATAAAAATATGCATATAAATATATATATATACATATACATATTAAACCCTTACCTTCTGCCTTGAAATCAATACCGTGTGTTGGCTCCAAGACAGAAGAGTGGTAAGGGCTAGGCAATGGGGGTTCAGTAACTTGCCCAGGGTCACACGGCTAGAAAGCATTTGAGGTTAAAGTTGAACCTAGCATTTCCTGACTCTGGGCCTGACTCTCAATCCACTGAGCCACCTAGTTGCCCTGACAGTTTTATATTTTAAAAAATTGATGAGGACCCCAAAAAGCATTTTATATGGGCTATAGTGATTGATATTTATCATATTAGAAATGTTAAATAGATATATTTTTAGGCATGGATTTGTTCATTTAAAAATAAACATAAACATGTTGACATCAATAACATTTTAAATGAAAAAAAAAAGACAATATTTTCCAAAATGAAAAAATATAATGAGAAGAATGGTACTGTTATATATGGTATGTGATGGTATACATTAATATATGTGGTACATCCATGCTATAGAATGGGATACATATTTTTGCAAATCTTTTTAATGTAGTAGTAAACAGCTGGATTTATCATCTCTGCCTCGGCATTCAATCTGTTGAGATATGCTGATTTGGTTAAAGTTTATGAAGAAAATCTGACCTCATACAGATATGTAGTTGGGAAAAGGAAGAGGATTTTAATAGGTAAATAATGTCTTAGTATTATTATGAAAGTAATTTTTACTTCTTAGTCCCACCTTCTATAGGAAGTCTTTCTCAATCTCCCTTCATTCCAGTTCCCTTCGTCTGTTGTTTAGGGCAAGTAGGTGGTTCAGTATAGAGTCAGATCCAGAGTCAGAAGGACCTGAATTCAAATCCAGCCTCAGATACTTACTAGCTGTGTGACCCTGGGCAAGTCACTTAACCCTGTTTGCCTCAGTTTCTTCACCTGTGAAATGAACTGGAGAAGGAAATGGCTAACCAGTCCAGTATCTTCGCCAGGAAAACCTCAAATGGGGTCATAAAGAGTCAAACAGGACTGAACAACAATAAGGGAACCCATTTGTTGGTTATTTCCAGTCTACCTTGACTATAGCTTGATCGCACACAATTATTTACCTATTGACTTTCCCATTAGACTGTGAATTTCTAGAGAGCAGGAACTATCTTTGACCTTTCTTTGTATACCCAGAGCTTAGCATAGTGGTTGCCATGCCTTAGACCCTTGATAAATGTTTACTGACTGACTGATCCCCAGGAGACCAAGAACCACACTTTAAGAGGTGCTGATCTAGGGCAAATAATCCAGAAAACAAATGGCAGAAGAAGGTAAAATCTACACAGTTTGGTGCCTTTCAAAGAATGAGAGAGTTCAATATGTAACACTTTTTAAAGAAGTTACTTATTAATTTATTTTTAATTCATAATAAGTTTTCATTTAAAAAGTAGAATACTCTATTGTGCTATGTAAAAAAATATACAAAACTCTACTTAAGTATGAATCTAATCAGCCTGTATATTTTCTAGGACTTCTCTAACAACTATCTTCCATTCCTTCCCAGTAAAGTGGTGATTTAGAAAAACTTTTTGCTGGTCAGTTGAAGAAGAGTTTTCATTCCCCATCCTTTGTCTCTTGCCATGCTTAGCCTTGACTAGAAATGAGTTTTCTATTTTTAAAATTGATTAAGAAAATTTTTCCATGGTTACATGATTAATGCTCTTTCCCTCTCCTCCTCCCACTCCCCTCCCATAGCCAATGCTCAATTTCACTGGGTTTTACATGTGTCGTTGATTAAGACCTATTTCCACATTATTGATATTTGCCCTAGGGTGATCATTTAGAGTCTACATCCCCAATCATATCCTCATCAACTCATGTGATCTATCAGATGGTTTTCTTCTTTGTTTCTGCTCCCATAGTTCTTCCTCTGAATGTGGATAGCATTCTTTCTCATAAGTCCCTCAGAATTGTCCATTGCATTGCTGCTAGTACAGAAGTCCATTATATTCAATTGTACCACAGTGTATCAATCTCTATGTACAATGTTCTTCTGGCTCTGCTCCTTTCTCTCTGCATCAATTCCTGGAGGTCTTTCCAGTTCACATGGAATTCCTCCAGTTTATTATTCCTTTGAGCACAATAGTATTCCATCACCAACAGATACCACAATTTGTTCAGCCATTCCCCAATCGAAGGACACCCCCTCATTTTCCAGTTTTTTGCCACCACAAAGAGCGTGGCTATAAATATTTTTGTACGAGACTTTTTCCTTATGATCTCTTTGGGGTATAAACCCAGCAGTAGTATAGCTGGATCAAAGGGCAGGCAGGCTTTTAAAGCTCTTTGGGCATAATTCCAAATTGCCATCAAGAATGGTTGGATCAATTCACAACTCCATCAGCAATGCATTAAATGTCCCTATTTTGCCTCATCCCCTCCAACAGAAATGAGTTTTCTAGCACTCATAGCCACAAATTTAGTTTCCTCATCTTCATCCCTATTGTTATCCTTTCTTCTTCTCCTCTCTCCCTCCTTTTAATCTACCTCAGCCTTGGGCTTGAATTCTGGAACTGCCACTTACTTATGACCTTGGGCAAGTCATTTAAACTCTCTGGGTCTCGTTTGGTTCATCTGTAATGTGTTCACTCTAAACTGTGAACAAAGCACTATGGGATTTGAGAGAAAGAAGAGATCCCTGATGGTAGTAACCATCATGGGAGTCCTTTTAGAGAAGATAACTTCTAGGAATTGTAGGAAGGATAGAATTGTGGCAACTAGACATATATGGGAAGAACTTTTTCCTATGAAGTGAACTCTGAGAACAAAAGACAAGAAAAAGGAGAATGTAGGCTATGCTTTCAAGCAATCGATTGATAAACATTTATTAAATGCCTACACTGTGCTAAGCTTTAGGGATAGGAAAAGAGGGAAAAGACAGACCCTGCCTTCAAGAGAGTAGGTCTAATGGGGAAGAAAACAGGTAAACAAATATATGCAAAGCAAGCAATAAATGAGATAAAAAGGAAATGATTAATAGAGAGAAGGCACTAGAATTAAGAGGAGTTTGGAAAGACTTCCTCTAAAAGATCAGGTTTTTTGTTGGAACTTGAAAGAAGGCAGGAAAGCCAGTAGAATGAATTGAGGAGGGAGGATTCCAGGTAAGGAGGACAGCCAGAGAAAATACATGGAGCAGAGAAATGGAAGGTCTAATCCACAGACCAGTGCCACTTGATCTAGGGACACAGGGCAGAATCTAAGGTGTAAGAATGGGAAGGCTGGAAGGGGGTAAGTTATGAAGGACTTTGCCCACAAGGGCATTTTGTATCTGATTCTGGAGGCAAAAGAAAGCCATTGGATTTTACAGAATAGGGTAGTTTTATGATCTAATCTGTGCTTTAGGAAAATCACTTTAGTGACTTAATGAAGGATGAACTGGACCAGGGAGAGACTAGAGGCAGATGCACCAACAGCTCTCACAATAGTCCAGATATGAGATGATGAGGGCTTGTGTTAGAGTGCTGGTAGTGTCAGAAGAGAGAAAGGCTGAACTCACTCAGTGGTAGCTTAAACACTTACTCATCCAGGTTTTGCACATTTAGAAATAAACTTAGTGGGGCCAATGCTGTGTAGAAGTCCCCCTTATCCAGTCTGTGGCCAAAGTCTCTTGATTTCATCCTTGCAACTTCTCTTCACTTCAAACTCTTCTGATGCCACCATTTTGGTGCAAGTCCTCCTCACCTCAGGCTTGGACTCTTGATAGCCTCCTAGTGGATTGGCTTCCTCAAATCTCTCCTGGTTCCAATAATCCATCCTCCAGCCAGCTGCTAAAGTGATTTTTCTATGATTTTCTATTCATCACTCTCCTATATAATAAACTCCAGTGACTCCCTATTGCTTCTAGAATCAAATACAAAATGATCTTTTGGGCATTCAAAATCTGTCATAACTTACCACTTCTCTATGGCACCCTCCCACCCCCAATTCCCAACCTTTCCAGTCTTATAGCTTATTTCCTTCTATGCAGTGACTGTTACATGAATAAGACCCTCCACCTTTCAGCTCCAGGCATTTTCTCAGGCTGCCTTCCTTGCCTGGAATGTTCTCTCTCCTCATCTCTGCCTCTTGGTTTCCTCATCTCTGCCTCCTGGGCTTCCTTTAGGTCTTATCCAAAGTCCCATCTTTTAGAGGAAGCTTTTCCCAACCCACCTTAATTCTACTTGATCCTCTCTTATTATTTCCTGTTATCTTGTATATAACAAATTTGTTTATTCTTGTTTGCTTGTTACCTCCATCATTAGATTGTGAGCTGCTTCTTGACTGACTTGACAAGTGGGAGATTGACATAGATGGATCTGCTTTTAGTCATCAGCCACAAGACATAGAACAAAGTACGTTTAGAGAAATAACATAATAAAGACCATAGCAGTAAAATACTTCCCATCTCCTGGTGCCTGGAATATAGCAGGCACTTGATTTCCTGTAAGTCTGGAATATACTCATATCTTATTGCCTCTTACTCCCTGCATTTCATAATTTCATTAAGTGAATTGGGGAGGAATTAATCAATTGTTCTCCTTTTCCCCTATGCCCATCAACTCCTACCTAAATGTGAAATAGTTAAAGTTTGGCCCCATCTCACCTCTCTTTTAATACCCTTAAAAAACAACCAACCAACCATTACCTTCTGTCTTAGTATCAATTTTAAGACAGAAGAGTGGCGAGGGCTAGGCAATGGGGGTTAAGTGACTTGTCCAGAGTCACACAGCTATTAATTATTGTTATAGGAATTAATATACTTTTCCTTCCTATAAGTATTCCCTTTCTCCCACATTTTTTACTTTTGGAGAAGATAGTAATTGAAGAGAAGGGAGAATAGTGGAAAAAGCAGTGGATTCCAGAAAGCACTTGATAAATATTTGTTGAATAGCTAAAAGTTTTACATGATTTTGAATGTATAATCAATATTATATTTCTTGCCTTCTCAAGGAGTCGTGGAGGGCAGAAAGGAAAGTGAGAATTTGGAAATTAAGATTTTAAAAAATGAATATTAAGGGGGGCAATTAAGTAGATCTCGTGGGTTGAGAGCCAGGCTTAGAGATGAGAGGACCTGGGTTCAAATATGACCTTAAATACTTTCTAGCTGTTTGACTCTAGGCAAGTCACTTAACCCCTATTGCCTAGCCCTTGCCATTCTTTTGCCTTAGAACTAATACATAGTATTGATACTTAGACAGAAGGTATATTTTTAAAAGAATGTTGAATTTTTTAACATGTAAACGAGAAACATTTACTTCATTATCAAATATTAGTAATGAAATTATATTAGAACATAAATTAGTTATTAATAGACAAAATATATTAGAAATGTTAAAAGGTGTTTGTTGAATTAGACAAATAAGTATATACCTAAGTTACAGAGATTCACAATAGTTATTTCTAGTGATACTCTTGAATGAGCCATCAAGTAAGTTTTGAAGTCTTGAAATTGTTATTAAATATGATGGTGCCTAGAGACCGAAAGCTTTTTAAAAGTCTGAGCCCTTATCATTTTATACATTTGAACACAGGACATTGAACCAAGAAACATTCTGAAGCTCAAAAAATCCCATTGTTCCTTTTGCTCTTGCTCTGAGGAAAAAAACCAGCAATTTCATATTTTTCTTTGGTCTTTCAGCAAATTTTTACTTATGTTTATTGGGGGAATGGAAATTGAATAACAGAGAAAGAAACCAGGATTTTTTATGTTGGGAAGGTTTTGGAATAAGAGTTCAGAGTTGAAAATTTTTTCTCCCCTCTTCTACTGCTATCCATGTTCAAATACTGTCAGAGTTGTCAAGTCCTGTACAAAATCATGAAGTATGCAAAGTTTGTCAGACTTGTTCCACATCCTCTTCTTGGGTTTCTCCAATTCCTTCTTTCTGTCATGTTCCTCTTCTTCCCCCATTCCCTCAGGGCTGTGCTTTTTCAGCAAACAGTCATATTCCCCATTCGGGAGTTACTAGAGGACACTTAGGAGGCTCAAAGCCACTTAAATTCAGAAGCATAAATTTATAATGGCAGAATTGTGCAGAAGTGAGTAGAGATGGAAGGAGGAGAGGACTTTCTAGAATCCTTAAAAGCATACTATGGAGGAGCAGCTAGGTGGCTCAGTAGATTGAGAAGCAGGCCTAGAGATGGGGAAATCTTGGGTTCAAATATGACCTCAGACACTTCCTAGCTGTGTGATCTTGGGCAAGCCACTTAGGTCCCATTGCCTAGCTCTTACTGCTCTTCTGCCTTAGGACCAATACACAGTATTGCTTTCAAGATAGAAGGTAAGGGAAAGAAAGAAGGAAAGAAAGGAAG
>NW_025352618.1:0-3065 GCF_016433145.1 Gracilinanus agilis
AGAGAGAGAGAGAGAGAGAGAGAGAGAGAGAGAATATGAATGAATGATAAATTAGAGTTAGTCTTACAAGATTAAGAAAGGCTAGAAAAGGCTTCTGGGGATTTTTTCTGGTACTAAAATATATATGCTAGGGAAGCCAGGAAGTGGAAATGAGGAAGAAGATACTTCCAGGCATGTTGAAGAGAGGGAAAAGAGGATGTGAAAATTCATGGAGTTTAGAAGAATGTCTTCGGGAAGCCCATGTCACTAGGTCACAGAGTACATGGAGGTGAATAAGGCATAAAACGTCTGGAAAGGAAGGAAGAGTCAGTTTTGAGGAACTTAACGAGTGAAACAGAATTTTATATATTTGATCCTGGCAGAAAAAGGAGTGAGTACAAAGCGGGGATAACATAGAATGACTTTTTAAAAAATACCTTAATTTTATATAATACTTATATAACTTTATATAATACTTAATACATTCTGTTTTTATATTACAAATATTTACAGAATATTATTTAATTAAAAATTTCTTATAATAAAGTAAACTAGTTAAGTACAATCAATAATATGCTGGCTTCATGTGAAAGTCCATGTACCATTTCACATTTGGAGCAACCCCCAACTTTACTCATTTTAAATAAATTAACAGAAATATATTTATACTCTTTCCTGTCCTATTAAAAATAAGGGAGAAACCCCCAAATATCTCATAACAAATATGCTTAGTCAAACAAATCCCATTCCCCTGATGGTTATATACAAAAATATGTCTCATCCCATATTCTAAGTCCACTATATTTTTTTTTCCTGTGGTCCCTCCCATGCTGGTAAAACTAGGAAGATCATTTGACAGCTGAATGGAGGAACTGGAGTTGGGAGAGTCTTGAAACAGACAGTCTTCTGCATTCCATTGCAGTAGTTCAGGACTGAGAGGATGAAGGCTTGCCCTAGTTGATGGCAGTATCAGAGGAGTAAAGGGGGCCCATCCCAGGGATGTTAAGCAGATAAAATCAACAAGATTTGGCCACTGATTGGATAGAGGGAGTTGAGAAAGACAGTGAGGAGCTGAGGATGTCATCTAGCCTGAGTGACTGGGAGAATGGTGATTCTCTTGATAGCAATAGGGAAATTAGCAAGAGAAGAGGGTTTGAGAAGAAAGATAATAATGAGTTCAAAGTTAGACAGGTCTTATCTCTAGGATATCCTGTTTGAGAAGTCTAATAGACTAGAAGACAACAGAGAGAAGGGGGCTGGATAGATAGATTAGAGAATCATCAGCACAGAAATAGTAATTGAATCTATGGGAGCTGCTGAGTTCACTAAAGGAAATAGAGAGAAGAGAGGATGGTCCAGGATGGAGTTTTTCAGGACACCTTCAGTTAGTGGACATGGTTGAAAGAATACTAAATCTGGATATCAGAGGACTAAATTTTGAATCCCAACTTTTTCATTTACCTGAGTGACCTGGCCAAATTATCTTGTTTCTTTGACCAACATTTTCCCCATCTAAGAGGCAATTGAGGCAAATTACCCCTACAGTTCTTTCTAACTCAGAATTTGTGATCTAATTCCCTGGTATATTTTCATGGCTTCAGAGTTGAACAACTTTGGTACACTGTCCACTCTAGAATCTATCCCAAGCACCAAACCTTAGGATGGCTCTGGAATCTGTCTGTAAGATCCCTTTGACTCACTCCTGGGAGGGTCAGCTCAAGATAGCCAAGAGACAGATGTTCTTTAGACCACCCAGCAATTCTAGGAGCAGAGAAAAAAGACATAAGGAGTCAAAGAATGAATATTCTGTGTCAGGGTAGACTGCTTTGAGACTTCCTCTGAGCTTATTGTCATATTCCATATACCTAAGAATTCTCCAGATGTCTTATATTGGCCCAGAATGGATAGAGACTTTTATATCCGAGGGCCCTGTGGATTAGAGTGGGTCCCCCGGGGCTACTCATTTCTGTCATCAACCTTCCTTCAGTCTCAGAAATCCATCCCTCTTCCATCTAGAGGACATAGAGGCTGCCTAAAGCTTCTCAATACTATACTGAACTGTATGGTGGCCACGACATTTTGGTCTTCCTCCAGGACAGGAATATTGTCCAGTGATCAAAGGATTATAGAATTTTAAAGGGACTTTAAAACCAAACTCAGTTTGTTGAACCCACAATGATACTATTATATTCCAGAAAAGACCCAGTGCTTTAGAGATAGGGGGCTGGGTGGATGAAGTGTCAAAAATGATGAATGAATGAAAAAAGAAAGTATTGTGTTTCCTATATATCAGAAAGAGGCGTTTTTAACATTCAAAGACATGTTAATTTCCCAATTAATAGCAACTTTCAACATATATTTTCTGAAATTATAAGATTCAAATTGTCTCCCTCCCTCGCCTCTCCACTCTTGGAGATGGTAAGCAATTTGATCTGGGTTATGCATGTATCATCATGCACAACATACTTCCATATTGGTCTTTGTTGTAAGAGAATACTCATATAAAACCCGAACCCTAAAATAAAACCATAAATAAACCAATGTGAAAAATAGTATGCTTTGATCTGCATCTGACTTCAGGGAGAGATTTTAAGATACTAGTGGAGGGAAAGCTAAGGTGAACTCTGTTTTGGAAGAGCTGTTCATTGGTTCAGCCAAATTAGAACTGTCTTTCTTCATGCGAAGAATTGCATTGATATTTTGAGATTTTCAGTCATAAGAACAATCCTGCCTTGGGGGCAAGGGAAGGTGGGATAGTAACATTTAAAGTGGCAAAGTAAGCCAGTCAGATACCTGTCATCTCATGTGCTGACAGAGGTGATTACTTTTTCCAATGAAGTCATTTTTCCCTCAAAGCTCAAGGCTCAAAGGGCAGCTGCTCAGGGATGAAGCTCTGTCCAATACAGTGTAGTTTCTCCCCCTATTCCTTCACCCCCTAGCAGAAACACATGTTGGAAACTTCATCTGCTGACTTCCTTTCTGCCACTGAGAACTGAGCTAGAGGCGTGACTGTGGCTGTGGAATTCTGGGTGGTTATTCTTCAGTCTTTGCTTTTTTAAAAAAAATGTATGTATGTGTATATATAT
>NW_025352619.1:0-5981 GCF_016433145.1 Gracilinanus agilis
TATATATATATATAACAGAGATGGAAGGAAGCTAAGTCACTTGCATTGAAGACTTCAAAATGGGAAAATAAGCAATTGGGGGTGATTGATTTACTCGGTAACTATTTACTAAGTATTTTCAAGGTGCTATACACTAACCAGGAAAAGACTTCTGCCTCCCGTACTGCAACAAATCATAGAGGCTCCAGTTTATCTCAGCAGGACTAAAAAAATATTACAAGTTTGTTTAATGAAATGAATTTCAATTCATCACAGATTCATATTAATTTGGAAGTGATCTTCCATAAAGAACTTCTAAAACGATCACTCTTTGCAGATTATATGATGATATACTTAGAGAATCCTAGAGAATCAACTAAAAACTGTTTGAAATAATTAATAACTTTAAAATAATAACTTTATTAAAGTTGCAGGATACAAAATAAATCCATATAAATCATCAGCAATTCTATATATTACCAACAAAGTCCAGCAGCAAGAATTAGAGAGAAAAATTCCATTTAAAAATCACTCTAAACAATATAAAATATCTGAAAACATACCCATGGCAAACACAGGAATTATATGAACGCAATTACAAAACACTTTTTACACGAATAAATTCAGTTCTAAACAATTAGAAAAATATTAATTGCTTAAAGGTAGGCCAAATTAATATAACAAAATGACAATTCTACCTAAATTAATTAATTTATTCAGTGCCATACGAATTAAAAAACCAAGTAATTATTTCATAGAAGTGGAAAAAATTATAAAATTCATTTGGAAGAACAAAAAGTCAAAAATATCAAAGGAACTAATGAAAAAAAGTGAAATAAGGAGGTCTAGCAGTACCCACAACTCAAACTGTACTATAAAGTGGCAACCATCAAAACAATCTAAAACTGGCTAAGGAAAAAAATGGTAGATCACTGGAGTAGATTAGATACACAATATACAGGGGTAAATTACCTTAGCAATGTAGTGTTTGATAAACCCAAAGATCCCAACTTTTGGAATAAGGACTCAGTCTTTAAAAAAACTGCTGGGAAAATTGGAAAACAGTATGGCAGAAGCTAAATAAAGACTAATATCTCACACTAAATAAAGACCAATATCACACACTAAATAAAGACCAGTATCACACACACATACCCAGGTAAGATCAAAATGGATATATGATTTAGATATAAAGAGTGATACCATAAATAAATTAGGGGAACACAGAATAGTTTACCTGGCAGATCTTTGGAGAAGGGGAGAATTTATGACCAAACAAGAGATAGAGAGTATTTTAAGATGTAAAATTAATAATTGTGATCATATTAAATTAAAAAGCTTTGTATAAACAAAACTAACCTGAACAGTATCAAAAGGGAAATGACAAACTGGGGACAATTTTTTAATAAAAAATTCTCTGATAAAAGTCTACTTTCTCAAATTTATAATGAACTAAGTCAAATTTATAAGAACACAAGCCATTCCCCAAATGACAAATGATCAGAGAATATGAACAAGCAATTTTTAGATGAAGAAATCAAAGCCATCAATTATCATATTAAAATGCTCTAATTCACTCTTGATTAAGCAAATGAATTAATTAAATCAATTAATCAAAATAAAAGAGAAAAGCCAATTAAAACAACACTGAGGTACCATCTCACACCTATCAGACTGACCAATATGGCAGTAAAGGAAAGTGGTAAATGCTGGAGGGGATGTGGCAAAAATGAGATATTAATGCATTGCTGGTGGAATTGTGCACTGATGCAGCCATTCTGGAGGGCAATTTGGAACTATACTGAAAAGGCTATAAAATTATACATACCCTTTGATCCAGTAAGTCCACTACTGAGTCTGTACCCCAAAGAGATAATAAAAAAGAGGAAAGGACCTACTTGTACAAAAATATTTATAGTTGCTCTTTTTGTGGTAGCAAAGAATTGGAAATTGAGGGGAAGCCTATCAATTGGGGGATGGCTGAACAAGTTGTGATACGTGTATGTAATGGATTATTATTTTGCTATATGAAATGATAAGCAAGATGATTTCAGAAAAAAAGCTGAAAGATCTGTCGGAACTTATGCAGAGTGAAATAAGAACTGGTAGAACACTACAGAACAACAAGCAATATTATATGATAGTTATCTGTGAAGACTTGGCTACTCTCAGGATGCAATGATCTGGGACCATCCTGAAAAACTTTTGACAGGAAATGCTATTCACCTCCAGAGAAAGAACTGTTGAAGTCATCCTTAACATTAGTGTATTTTTGGTTTTGTTTTGGGGTTTTGTTTATGTATGATTTTGCTCTTACAAGAATGACTAATATGGAAGTGTTTTGCATGATACTAAAAAAGGGGGGGAAATCTAGTCCTATTCATTTTACAGATGAGGAAACTGAGGCTGAGAGAGGCAAATTGATTTGTTCAATGACACACAAGAAGCAATCCTCAACCGGAAAAATAATTTTGTAATCTAGCAGTTGAAGGTATAAGAGGGATTTCCAAGTCAAGCAATATTTTGACATAGTAGAAATGTAGAAAATCATTAGTTTAAAAGAGTAGCATCAAACTCAAATAGAAATGAAGGGTGGTAGAGGGAACCATACATTAAAAACTCTATGAACCACATATTGAGTTAGAAGATCACACATTAACAGTATCTATATTTTATTGTATTTTTATTATTATTTTCCAGTTGCATTTTAATCTGGTTCAAGTTTTGTGGAATGTTACAAAGTGTTCACATCTCTGATCTAAAACATTTCCCCCCACATATAGCCATATCCTTCAGTTTAAAGATAAGATCTGCATTAAAAAAATCAATACCTGTTACATTTTTATGGCATACTGAAAATGAAGACAAGCTCTCATCCAATGTGTGTCAGATACTTAAAGTTAATTTTAAAGAATGCATATTTTATTTTAAAGCAGATGATGAATTGTAATAATTTCTATATTTTTTATAATGCAGGGTGTCCCCCAAATCTTGTAGTTTTAAGTTTTAATAGCTTTTAAATAGCCATAGCACTTTAAGGCAACATTTGCTTCATAGCTTAAGGAAAAGAACAGTACACCATGAATTAACGAACACTGTACATTGCCTTTTATGTAACACACATGCACACATGTATATATAGTGTTCCCAAAGCCTTTGTCCAGTTCTAAGTTAAAACTGCATGAAAGCTTAGGGAACACATTGTATATAAAAACACTGTTCTACTCATCAAGAAGATAAAATAAAAAATTCATCTTTATAAAAATTAAAACATTGCTTTCCAATTGGTAAAAATCTACTTTTATACCTCCCCTCTCTCAAGTGCAAAAAAAAAAATAAATTTCCTACTGCAAATATGTATAGTCAAGCAAAATAAAAATAAAATTCCACATTGACTATTTTATATTTCTCTCTCTTTATATATATATATATATGTATGTATGTATATAGAATTATTTTGTGCTGTCTTTCATCTTTCTATAAGGAGGTAGCATGTTCCATCATAAATTATCTGGAATTGTGATTAGTCATCATGTTGACCAGAGTTGTTAAATCTTCAAAATTACTTGACTTTACAATATTGTTACCAGTAATAGGCTAAATATCTCTGTTTCCCCTAACCAGCTCTCAAATTATATGATCTTAAGGTCTTTCATAATACTTGTCACTGTATAGTATATCAATCTTCTTCCTCAAACATGACACCCAGGAATAAATACACTGAAGAAGTTATCTGATGAAGACATAATGCAACAGGGGCTACTACGTATTTTGTCATCTCCCTTAAAGCATATTAAGATGATATTAGTGGCTATAGTTGTCATGTTGAAATTGCAATCCACTCAAGCCCCAAACTGATTTTCCTATAAACTCATTGTCATCTAGTCATGCCTTCCTTCATTCTGAATTAGAAAAGTTGATGTGTTAAATACAGGGAAAGATTTTACATATTTCTTATTAAATTGCGTCTTATTGGATTTGGACTAATATTTCAGTCCACTAAAATCTTGTGTGTGTGTGGGGGGGGCGAGTAAAGATACTGAATATAATCTAATAGTTAGCTATCTTTTCCAACTTTTTGTCAGGTACAAATCTGACAAGAACATTTGTAATAACTCATTCATTATTAATTATCTTCTGCATATAAGGCGATATCACATATTTGGTGTGAGGGATGTAAAGATGACTATCTATAAAGAGTGTATATCCTTACGATAGAAAAAAAATAAAAAAAATACTTCATAAAATCACAGAAATGAGAATTAGAAGATATTTGGTGGTCAACTTATCTAATCTATGTATTAATGTAAATTCCAACATAACGTATTTGACATGCAGTCATCAAGCCTCTGCTTAACAAAGGTCAAGGAGAAGCAATCCATTATGTTTTGAGATGTCCGATTCTACTTTTGGACAAATCTAATTATTAAGAAACTTTTACCAATATCAAGCCTAAATTGTCTTATATGCAACTTCTATCCACTGCATCTAATTTTACCTTCTGGTCCTAAATATAATACATCAGTCCTTCATGTAATTAAAGACAGCTATTATCAATCAATCAATGAATACAAATTTAGTAAGCACCTACTATGTAACAAACACTGTGCTAAGTGCTTGAGCTACAAAAAAGGCAAAAGACAATCTTTGCTCTTGAGTTCTCACAATATAATGGTGGAGGCAAGAAATAGGCAAATATATACAAACCAGCTATATGCAGGATAAATAAGAAATAATTAAAAGAGGAAAGACAGAATTAAGAGAGGTTATTCTATTTTTTCCAGGTTAAACATCCCCAAGTTCTTTAACCCATCTTCATATGATTTGGACTCAAGTTTTTCACCATTTTGGTAATCCTCTTTTGGCCTCTCTCCAGGTTATCAATGTCTTTCTTCAATGAAGGCACCCAGAACTGAATAAAGATCTCTAGCTATAGGTATTATCTCTATCTCTAGCTATTAGGAAGCTAAACCCTCCTACATCATGTTACTGACTCCTACTGAATTTACAATCCGTGAAAACCCCAAGATCCATTACAAAACTATTGCTATATAACTTTGCTTCCTCCATCCTACACTTGCAAAGTTGACTTTTTGTATCCAAGAGCATTTATCCCTGTTACATTTACATTTATCTCTGTGTATACAATAACAATAACATTGTAAAGAAAAATAGCATTGAAAGCTGTTAAAATGAATCTAATGACTATTCATGATTCTAAAGGACCAATGATTAAATATATTATCCACCACCTGACAGAGAAGAGGAAATCAGTTTAGGATGTAGAATGAAACCTATTTATTTTTATATGCAGACAAAAGGAAATCTGTTTTGCTTTACTGTGACCATTTGTTACCAGGAATGTGTTTTCCTTTTCTCCTTTTTTAAAAATGGGGTGAAGTAGAAGGAAAATAAAAGAGATTTCTTTTAATTATTTGTAACGAGAACATTAGGAAGTGGCTATTAGTGTAGAATACTGCATGTACTTTCAGATGCGTTCAATGGATTATTTGTTTTTCTTAATTCCTACTTTATTACAAGATTCCTCTGAGAATGTGTAAATGTAAAAAATGAATGTGTAAATAGTAAAAAAATTTCAAGATAAAGGAAAGGAGAAAGGAAGGCAGAAAAGCAGAAAGCTGGTAGGAAAGAAGGAAGGAAGAAAAGAAGGAAAGAAGGAAAGAAGGAAGAAAGCAAGGAAGAAAGAAAGTCTTGAACTTGTAATCAGAAAACTTAAGTTCAAATCATTCCTCAGATACTTAATTACCTACGTGGAAATGGTCAACACTTAATTCCTTTCAGCCTTTCAGCCTCCAGATCTATAAAACTGGGGATAATAATAGCAATAATAATACTGGTTTGTGAGAATAAAATGAGGTGATATTTGTAAAATGCTTTGCAAATCCTTAAAGAGATAAATACAAATACATATATGTATGTCTGTATGCATATATGCTCTAGCTAGTATTGTTATTTATTAAGGAGAGTATATATATATATAT
>NW_025352620.1:0-7939 GCF_016433145.1 Gracilinanus agilis
ATATATGTGAATATACAGATATAAAATATATATTTAATTTTGTTCCTTATTATTCCTTAATTATTATTATTTCTTAATAATGCTTGAAAAGGCTGAAATGTCAAAATCATAAAAATCCATCCACTTGTAGAACTACAGTCACGCCATATAGGAGAACATTAATCCTACTGGTCACTACATTCTTTACAAAGGTGAACTGTGTTATGACATGACACGCTTGATGTGGACACTACCAAATCCAGTGATTGAAAACAGCTGTTAACATTTGCCCCAGCCTCTCCTTCAGGGGCTCTTGGTATCACTAATAGCACAGACAAAAGGCACCATACAGGCCAGAGAGTTGGCTTTGGAGACAGGTAGATGTGAGTTCAAGTTCTGACTGAAGCTTACGGGCTGTGTGATGACTGTGAGGTTATTTCATTTCTCTATGCTTCCAGAAGATATAAAGCTATGAAATTATAGATGGGCTGCCCAAATTCACCCAAACAAAGGGGAGGCTCTTATCCTGAGTTCTCTATGCCATCAAAAGTCTAGATTATTACCATCATCATCGTAAAAAAGGTAACTTTGTTCCATAGATTTAGACATAGGAAATTCTTTCTGGTATACTGGCATTCTACATTTTGAGATTTGAGCAACTTAAATCAACCTGAAATAAAAGTAAGTCTATCCTATTAGTTCATAGAAAGCAGACTTAGAACTGGAAGGGCCTTCAAAGGACATCTAATCCAATCCTCTCCACTTAAAGATAAGGAAACTAAGGCCATGGGGGCTAGACAGCTACAACTGGAGTATCAGAGGCAGCTTCGGAATGCAGGTTCTTTGACTTTATTACCATTATTTTTTCTACTCTGTCATGGCACTTAGTGAACAAAATAATAATAACATAAGTAAAAATAGGTCTAAAATATCCTAAATATGAAAAATACTAACCAGAGTAAATGCTTTACTATAAAATCAATTTGTAGTCCTAAATAGCTCCTACTTAGTGTGGTTCCTCTATATTATACTATATAAATTTATATATATATATATACATATATATGTATATATATATCAAAAATGTTATGAAATTGATGGAATTACTCAAAAGATAAATTCTAAAATTAGATTTTCTTTTTTAAATTTATATTCTATTAATGATGTATCTTTGAAATTTTTCTCATTTATTTACATACATTGCCCAGGGCATGGTAAGGAAAGATACATTTGTTTATCTCACTTTAAAAATTAATGTATTTATGAGTCACGACTTTTGTCAACAAGAATAAAAAATACAGTTTTTAAAGGATAGTGGTGGGGGGCCAGGGCAAAACATTCTCCATTTAAATATGAAAGGGTACAAAAAGTTCTGGGAAGCATTCCATTCGTTTACCCCAGGAAAAAAAGCATTGTAATTTGAAATGCTATCACATAACCCATAACTTTTGTCTTGCATGGTCCTTACATGTTTGAATGTGATAAAAAAAATAAAATATTTCTGATAGCAGAAATGGAAGAGCAGTTAAAAAGCATCACATAAATAAAATATGTATTATAATAGGGGAACAACAGTTTAATTTATAGGCACTGATGCACGCAAGCCTTTGGGGCCCTAACAACCGAGCACTGAAAACACAATTAACCAAACCAAAGAAGCATTTGTGGTTGAGTGCCTTTAACTGTCTCAGGGAAGAGATATCATGTTTAATGTGCTGTATGTCTTCAAAGGACAAGGCAAATCGGTGTAGGAGTTAGTAAAACAGTTTTTATGGGCTGTTTCACCCTTATATAGCCATATGGAAGAGACCAACTCGAGCCTGACCAATATCTCTTCCCTGTACAAAGTATCATATTTAAAGTGTATTAGGTTTTAAACGAAGCTTCGGTTTTTTAAAGGGATTATTAAGGAGCCTCCTTTATGTTGCACATGTTACTTTTTTAATTTGTTATAAATATAAATGTATCATAGAGAGAAAACCTCAGACCAGACATAGAGATCTGCATATCTATCTATATGTCTATGCATCTGTCTATCTGTCTATCTCTGTCTATTTTAACTATCTATCTGTCTGTCTAATCTCTCTCTCTTTCTCTCTCTCTCTCTATCTATGTGTATCTCTGTATGTATGTGTATGGACTTGAAGAGATTCTCAGTAATCTTCAGAACTGCTGCATAAATATCTCAATAACAGAAGAAAAATCTGCCTTCAGAGACATAAGTATGACTCCTGAAATGCTATTGAATTGACTTTTAACATTGTCTTCAACTTAAAAAAAATACTAGAACCTGCCACATTGTCCTTATCAGAGAGGAACAGAGATCAATAAATACTTACTAATCCTTTAGTTTTAGGCCAGGTACTGTATTAGGAAATGAGAGTATAAGTACAAAGAAAGAAAATGTCTATGTATAAATTGGGGCTGTGTAGAGAAGTGGATAGAAAGGTCATAGCAGACAAGATGGCAAGGATTCATGTTTTGACTCCCATCCAAACTTGATGGGTGATCCTGGCCAAGTATTTTAACATTTCAGGGCTTAGGGCAATCGTCTGTGACTCTACATACCTATATAATTTCTGATTTACAATGAATTCTGATTTACAGTGGCTGGGGGAATCTTCTTAATTGGAGATCTCTGCATCAATAAAATCACAGATCTTCACCAAGACTTTTCTTCCTCAAAATATTCACAATACTATTAAATTGTGTCAAATTCTTTCTTTACCAAACCTCTATTTTAATGGGTAAAATATTGGTTAAATGTATTGTATTCTTCCTTGAATGCTAGCAAGACTATGGCAGAGGTAGAGCTAGGTTTCTTTGGAATTGAGACACAGAATTAATACCTCTTAAAGATATAGACACAGGGCATCAATTTTAAATTTCTCTTAGATCACATCTAGGTGTAAATCTTTCCTCTATGGCAGGGGTCAGCAACCTTTTTGGCCGTGAGAGCCATAAACGCCACATTTTTTAAAATGTAATTTTGTGAAAGCCATATAGTGCTCACAGTGTGCACCCCTGTAACAGTGCCTGAAAAAAATTGACTTTATGGTTCCTGCAGAAAGAGCCATATCTGGTACTCAAAAGAGCCAGATACGGCTCGAGAGCCATATGTTGCCGACCTCTGCTCTATGGTCAGATTTGCTATATCTGCCTGCCTCTTAAAAACTGATGCTACAGATTTTATTATTTGGTCTAGAATGGGAAAAAAACATCACCCAAAGTTTTCTTTATGAGTATTTAAGTATTCACAAGTAAACTCCCAAAACATTTAATTGAAAAAGGTTAACAATAAGGGCACATAATCTGGTTAATAGATAATTATGGTACTAATTTATTTGTCAAAATCTGAAAAGAAAAAAAAAGGCAGAGAATTGTTTGTCAACGTCATCTTCTCAATCCTATGGGCAAAAATCAGAATTAAAGTTTTTTTTTGCACTCTCTCAAACTTTATTATATTGCTAAGCCAACATTTTACTGGCTCAATCATGTACTTAGATATGGAACTCATTATCCTTATTATTATTACCCTTCTTTCTCATGATGAATTGCCTCAGGTCAGAATTAGGCACCCAATCAATTGGTAGGACAGGCAAGATTCCAACCAGAAACATCTTACAACTTTACTAGGGATTCTTCTGGACTTCCTACAGTCCTCATATATTTCTAAATAAACTCAAATTCTATCTAACATATGATTATAATACTATATGTATGATGAGTTCAGAATTTATTTAATGTATTGAAGTTGATCTTTCTTAATGTTCCTTCATGCCTTTTAAATATTCTTAGAAGACTTCATTTCCCATAGGTTCTCAAAATAGTATGTACCTCGATTAAACTTAGACACATAGCCTATATTTACCATAATTGAAGAGCATCATATTATTTTCTTTTGTTTCTCTCAAAATCAGCAACATCCTCCCCTGATTTGATCATTAAATTCTTTATATTTAAACTCAAATTTATAATATGGTGATCAAAACATTAAGATAATTTAATTTAAGAATATTTTCTAACTGAATAAACCAGCATTACCTAGAGATATTTAAAATGGAATGTATTCATTCTTCTTTCCTCCCAAAAATGTTTCTTTCCCCCCAAAAAATAACTCCTTTAATCTTACAAAATTCATCTAGTTTCCAAAATTCTATTTGAGTGTTTAAGTACTTATAGATAAAGCCAAGTGGTACAGGGCAAAGAGCTCTGGACCTGGAGTCAGAAAGATACATGTACAAAATCAGCCTCAGAAACTTACTGCACAACTCCTCCTAATCTCTCTCCTAGATTTTGTTAAAATAGTGTATCTACTTTTACATGGATTGTAGGCTAGGCAGGATACAAGATGCCTGACAAGTAGGCATCCAGTATTCACAAAAACAATGATGAAAGATCTTAACAGAAAAAAAAACAGTAGATCTGAGGAACAAGATGGTAAGAAGGAAATGGAATTGGCTCTATAGTCAGATAACATTTGTTCAAAACTTTCCTTTGGTACATACTATTTATATGCCTTCAGAAAGCCATTCAATATCCCTGGCCCTCTATTTCTCCTATAACGTAAGTCTTACCTTAGATGGACTCTTGGAGCAATTAAATGACACAGTAGACAAGAGTTCTAGCTCAAAACCAGAGTCTGACACTCAGAACCTTGGTTAAATAGGCACATCACTCAACTTCTGCCTTCCTCAGTTTTATCAACTGTAAAATGGAGATAATAACAGCATCTATTTGAAAGACTCTTATGAAGATCAAATGTGATAGTATTTGTAAAGTGCTTAGCATAGTGCTCGGCATGTAGCAAGCATTCATTTGATTCCTATTCCCTTCCTTCCCTTCTCTCCTGGAGTCTCCTATACTGAGGAATGTGCTGGAGTCAGCTTTAATTTTCTCACAAGAGCTATTTTTAAAAAATTTTCATTTTGAGCATTTAGCATTAGAAAAAATAAAGAAAACCATAAATTAAGGCTTGATTTACTGTTCTGTTGATTATCTAGATTTAAGAAAGTAACAGGAAAATGTTAATAATAAATATTAAACTTAAATATGTTTCAAAAACAAAAATTATAAATGCTGGAGGGGATGTGGAAAAATTGGGACACTAATACACTATTGGTGGAGCTGCGAATTGGTACAACAATTCTGGAAAACAATATGGAATCATTTCCATAGCTCCATAAAACTGTGCACAGTTTTTGACCCAGCAATACCACTACTAAGTCTGTATCCCAAAGAGAGCAAAGGTAGGGGAAAAGAACTTACCTCTACAAAAACATTTATAACATCTCTTTTTTGGTGGCAAAGAATTGGATATTGAAAGGATGGCCATCAATTAGGAAATGGCTGAATAAGTTATGGTATAGGCTTGTAAAGGAATACTATAGTGCAAAAGAAATGATAAAGAAGATGATAGCAACAACAACAACAAAAATAACTTGGAAAGACACATGAAGTGATGCAATATGAAATGAGCAGAACCAGGAGAAACAACAATAAATTTACGATGATCAATTGAGAATGACTTATTATCATCAAAGCAAGCATCTAGGACAACTGCAAGAGACTCATGCCGAAGAAAGGATATTCACCACCATGAAAAGAATACAGAATCCAAATGCAAATTGAAACACACCATTCTTTATTTTCTCTGTGAATGTTTCTGTACTGTAAGCAATATGTCTTCTTTTAAATGAATAACATGGAAACATGCATTCTATGACAATATATGAACAACCTATATCATATTACCTGACTTTCTTGGGAAGGAATTGGGGATGAGAGGGAAAGAGAAAATGTGGACTGCAAAATATCAGAAGACAAATATTAAGAAATTATATTGCCATGTGTTCTAGAATAAATAAATAAATAAATAAATAAATATTATGTTTTTCAGGGTCAAAAATTTCTCCCCTAAAAGCAGTTGTTAAACATTTACCAGCATATCTCTCTCCTTATGTATAGTTTTGTGGTCATGTGATTTTTTCCAAAAATATTCCAGGAAAGGTAGCATATCATTCTTTTTTTTTAATGGTTCTAATTGTTAGGGAGATCCCTCCTATGAGACCTTAATCTGTCAGCTGCCTCCACCCAATGTTCCTAGTTCTTACCCTAAATTCAGTAACCAGATGAATTGCAAGATGAACAATATTTAAAATACTATTTTCCCAAACTTGTATGCATTTAATAAAAATCATTTGAGAAAACTTCCTATATAATTTTATGATGGAAACTTTTTTCTAGTATCATTAAGTGCCTATAAAAATAAATGGATTCCTATTAGTAGTAAAACATTTATTGAGTCACAGTGGTTCAATACTTAATACTATAAGAGATCCACAATAAATTAAACTTAGTGCATATTTTAAGATACTAGTCAACAGTTTCTAGTACTGGAAAAAAAAATGAAGATGTCTGGAAGAGCTGTCTATTTTTTTTAAGTGACAGTATAAGTGACAGCAACTCTGAAACTCAACCTGGACTCCTGTTTATACTGAAAACCAAATAGAAAAGCCAACTCCTTTGAAACTTATTTTAGAGTATATTTGGCTCCTGTTTCCAAACATAATTATTGTCCAGTCTGAAAGACTTTCTCACAAACAATCCAGAGGGTGATGATGCTTCTTCTTCAAAGTTTTAATTATTTATCTCTTTAGTACAACTTTCAAGTTTTTATAGCAATACAAATTTACTAAAGGACATGTATGTATGTGTTATCTTTGGGCTTATTATCCCTTCCTGTGAATGGTCCCAGCATATTCTGACAGATTTTTGGTTTTTAGTCATAAGCCCCTCCCAGTGTATAAGAAGAAAACAGCATAATGACATTAGCTTTGCTCATAAGCACAGCATTAAAAATAATCTAGAAAGAGAAAGTTAATTGAATGAACAGAGCAAACTAAACAGAATTCTTGTAAACAAAACAGAACCCTTAGAAAATAAACAAAAGCCACCTCTTCCAAAGGTCATGGATTTAGAGCTCCAAACAAAATAAAACTCCAGAAATCATCTCATCAAACCTTTTCTTTTTATAGGTTAGGAAACTGAGGTGAGGAAAAACAAAGTAATTACACAAAATGTCATTGGACGACATGGTGGTGCCAGGATTCAAACCCAAACCTGCGGATTCTAAATCCAGGATGCTACGGATGCCTTCTCTCTCCCCAGAGATGGCTCAGCACCCTTCTGCTCTTTTGCCCTTTGCCTTCCTCTCGTGGCTCAGCTTCAGTGCTGGGGAACCCCGCGGTTCCCAGAAGGATTCAGGGGCCTTTGACCTTCACCCCTTCTGCCATTCTTCACCACTACCAGAAAATTCATCAAGCCTTCTTGCATTGGACCTCCCATGGCATGTGAGAAGCTCGACATCTGCTTCTCCCTTCACACATGGGCAGCTCCGTTGCTTTGTGGCCAGAGCCTGGAATCAAAAGAAGAGTGAATTCAGATCTCAGGCACTTACTAGTAGTGTGATACTGGGTAAGTCATATAACCCTGTTTGCCTCAGTTTCCTCATTTGTAAAATGAGCTGGAGAAGGAAATACTCTAGTTTCTTGGCCAAGAAAACCCAAATGGGATCATGAAGAGTCACACACAACTGAAAATGACTGAATAACAAAATTTGTCTTAAAAACAAAACAACAACAACAACAACAACAACAACAACAACAAAAAACACCTTTATCTTCTGTCTTAGAATTGCTAAGTACTGATTCTGAGGGAAGAATGTTAAGGGCTAAGGAATAAATGGTTAAGTGACTGGCCCAGGGACCCACAATTAAGAGATCAGAGTTGAACCCAGGTTCTTCTGATTCAGGTCTGGAATTCTATCCACTGAGCCACCTAGCTGCCTTTTATTCTTATCTTTTAATTATTTAAATTAAATTTTAATTATTTAATAATGTAATCCTTTTTTCCTCTCTCTCTCTCTCTCTCTCTCTCTCTCTCTCTCTCTCTCTCTCTC
>NW_025352621.1:0-6433 GCF_016433145.1 Gracilinanus agilis
CATCCTGCTCAAAAATTTTCAATGGCTCCCCATTGCCTATTAAATATAGTCCAAACTCCTTAGGGCTGGAATTTAAAGCCTTCAACAATCCAGTTCCAATCTACATTTTTTTAGCCTTATCTTCCTTATTCCTACTACTCTGTATGTCCCAGTTAAGTGGATTATTCTCTATTCTCAGAGAACTCATCATCTTTTCTTTTCTTTTAAAACTCTTACCATCTATCTTAATACCAGTTCTAAGACAAAAAATTGGCAAGGGCTAGGTAATTAAGATTAAGTGACTTGGGGGTAGCTGGATGACTCAGTGGATTGAGAGCCAGGCCTAGAGACGGGAGGTACCTAGCTTCAAATCTGGCCTCAGACACTTCTTAGTTGTGTGACCCTAGGTAAGTCATTTAACTCCCATCACCTAACCCTCCTTACTCTTCTGCCTTAGAACCAATATATAGTATTGATTCTAAGATGGAAGGTAAATGTTTAAAAAAAAAAAGATTAAGTGACCAGATTTGAGCCCAGATCCTCCCAACTCCAGGTCTGGCTCCCTATCCACTGTGCTACCTACCTTCCCCTCATCATCTTTTCTCACGAAATTATGTTTGCCTGGAACAGTTTTTCCCTGTTTCTGAGTATTGGGCTTTCCTACCCATTCCCAAAAATTCAAGTCAAATTCCATAAACTCCATTTAGCTCAACTTCTTAGCTCCTTCCCAGATATCACCAGGGTTTTCCCTTTCCTCAGCCCATTTACCAAATTCCTTCTTCTCTTTTCCTTCTCCAGTCTGGACACTAATTCCCCATTGCCACTCCCATGGGAGGCAGCTCACTGCTCCTATTCCACTCTAGGCACTCTAGCCCATTCCCTTCTTCCCAGTGATCATGGCCCTGGGCTACTCCAGCTACCAGCTGCAGAATAGACTTAGACACTCACACCATGAGCACAGAATCTAGAAAATCAGCAAACCATTGGACCTCACCATCTGCCCTCCAACTGAGCATTCCAAGCCACCTGGCCCTCCTATCTTCCCTCAGCTGGACTCTTGGGACTCGGTCCTGAGCAATTGCCAAGTTAATGAGCTCTACTGATTGTGTTATTTCCTTTAGTTAGAGTATGAATTTTTGGGGAGCAAGGCCCTTCTTGTCCTCTCTTTATTCTCTGTTCTTAACACGGTATTTGACCCTCTAAGTAAATGCTTAATCATTTTTAAAAATTCATTTCTCGGTAACTCCTCAAATCCAAACCCACAGGCATTTTTAAAGTACACACTACATAATGTGGAGCAAGGCACTGAGTTATGCTCTAGGAATAAGAAGGCCAAACAAACCACAGTCCCTGTCCTCCCAGAGCTTACAGGGAAGAAGGAAGGGAAGAGAGTGGGGGGCCCACTGATGACTGGAGACGGGGGCACAGCAGAGTGGCCAGAGATGAAGGCCTAAGATGAAGGCGGTTGACTTCAGTCAGCACAGATGCAAGCCACAGCAGCCCTGCCTGGGGGGACAGCAGGCACCTATTCGAGGCCCCAGTAGCAGCACACTGTGGCTGTTAACATGCAGAGACAAAGGCCTTAGGGTCAGTGAGCAGAGATATGGGGCCCAGGGACAGTAGATGGAGAATAGACTCCCAGCTCTGCTCTGATGCACAAGGATAGGAACCGGCAGGGACAGTGGCAAAAGATAGGCCTCCTATAGCCCATTGATTAGTGTAATGCAAAACTGACCGGCCCCAGGGGCAGCTAGGTGGCTCGGGGGGACCAAGTGCCAGGCCTGGATTCAGCAGGACTGGGTTAAAAACTGGCCTCAGATCCTTGTCACCCACTCAATCCTGTTTGCCCAGCCCTTGCCCTTCTGTCTTAGAGTTGTTATTAGGATGGAAAGTAATGGTTTATAAAACAAAATAAAACAAAACTGACTGGTCCCTAGCATTGCTGCCAAGGCAACCCAAATGATCACTGTCCAAATCCTCTCCTAGAAGGCCATTGAGGACCAAAGGGTGGCATTTCATGGAGAGGGCTTGCTTTCTGGCAACAAGGGAGAGGAGAATGTGTCCAACTCCCATATAAGGGGTGGGGGGCATTCCCTCAGAGGCCCTTCATGGAGCAAAGGGGGAGGGCTAGGGAATACCCTGTGGGTTTTACTACAGAGGAATTCTTCTTGACTTGTGATGAGGATTAGTGACTATAGGAAGTCTCCCCATTTTTGCTGTAGCCCTGGTGTTTCCCGTGTCGCTTCTGCTCATGACCACCTTTTTACATTGAGAGACCCACTGGGAACTACACAGTTTGGTAGCACCCACCACAGGGGCTTGATCATTTAGATGTGGGAATTGGTCCCAACTGGGACTTTTCCAGATTCTCTCCATCCTTCCTGGAATTGTTACTTTGTTGATAGGTTTTGTTTCATTATATTTCTTTTCTTCTCTCTCTCTCTCTCTCTCTCTCTTTCTCTCTCTCTCTCTCTCACCCTTACTTTCTGTCTTGGAATTAATATATTGGTTCTAAGGCAGAAAAGTGGTAAGGGCAAAGGAATGAGGGTTAAGTGACTTGCCCAGGGTTGTCACACAGCTAGGAAGTGTCTGAGGCCAGATTGGAACCTAGGGCCTCTCACTGTTCTCTTTCTTTTCTGATTGTTCAGACACTGCAGTTGTGGCCAACTTTTTGTGATCACATTTGGGGTTTTCTTGGCAGAGATACTGCAGCGGTTTGCCATGTCTTCCTTCAGCTGATAAGGAAACAGGCTCAGGGTTAAGTGACTTGCCCAGAGTCAGAGAGCCAGTAAATGTCTGAGATTGGATTTGAATTCAGTCGATTTGAGTTTCCCTGACTAGGGTCCATGGCTCTACTACTGTGCCACCTAACTGCTCCTATTTCTGTTTTAGTTATCTTCCTTTTCTTCCTCCTTCAGTATTGCCTACACCAGGCTTCTGGAGGATCCGAGTTGAGAAGTGACCAGTCATTTAAGTGAGGGAAGGACCTCTAAAAGACCTTAAAGACCCTTCCATCAAGGGGTGGACTGTGGTGGGAGCCAAAGCTTGCCTTCAGGCAAGTTAGGTAAGTTTTTCCTTATATGGTATTGAAACCTTTCTTGAGCTATGCTTGGCTCTGGGCCCTAAAGCCAATGATTATTGTCACTTCCTCATCACCTGAGTACAAAGTAGCTAGGAGGAGCTCCAGAGGCGCTTTGACCTTTGGTTCCTTGGTCCCAATGGATATCCCAGGCAAAAGAATTTTGCTCCAGTCAATCAAGCCCAGGTGTCTTCAATGCCTCTCCTTGCTGAATATCCTTTTCCTGCTATGGCTGAATGTTCTCTTTAAAAACAAACAAACAAAAAACCCTTTACCTTCTACATTAGTATCAATTCTATGATAGAAGAATGGCAAGGGCTAGTAAATAAATGGGAGTTAAGTGACCTGCTCAGTCACAGAGCTAGAAAGTGTCTGAGGCCAGATTTGAAACTACGGCCTCCTGACTCCAATCCTGGTGCTCTATCCACTGTGCTACCTGGATGCTTTGGAAATCTTTTAACTGTTAAATATCCTGTGAGTGTCTCAATTTGTTCCAATATAGAACCCCAAATGGGGCAGCTAGGTGACTCAATGGCTCAAGCAACCAGCCTGGAGTCAGGAAGACTTCTTTTCTTAAATTCAAATTAATCCTTAAACACTTATTAGCTGTGTGAACCTAGACAAGTCACTTGCCCCTGTTGGCCTCAGTTTCCTCATTTGTAAAGTGAACTAGAGAAGGAAATGGCAAACCACTCCTGTATCTCTGTCAAGAAACCCCCAGGGGGCAGCTGGGTAGCTCAGTGGATTGAGAGCCAGGCCTAGAGACGGGAGGTCCTAGGTTCAAATCCGGCCTCAGACACTTCCCAGCTGTGTGACCCTGGGCAAGTCACTTGACCCCCATTGCCTACCCTTACCACTCTTCCACCTATAAGTCAATACACAGAAGTTAAGGGTTTAAAAAAAAAAAAAAAGAAAGAAACCCCCAAATGTGTTGGACAGGTCTGAAAACAACTAGAACCTAAACTACCAGGGAAGTAACCAGTCTGAATCAAGTTTAGCCCAGAACACATGCATCCTTAATCTGTTTTGTATCAAGGATTCCTTTGACAGTCTGATGATTCCTTTGGACTACTACGAATAATATTTTTAAAAGCACAAAATGAAACATAGAATTACAAAGGAAGCAAATTATGTTGAAATATAATCATCAAAATATATTAAAAAAAATAAACCTCAGGTTAAGATCCTCTGAAGCAGAATACCACAACATAAGTAATAATAAAAGTAAGTAACAAATGGAATCTTGCACCTGGAGTCAAGGAGACTTATCTTCCTGAGTTCAAATCTGGCCTGAGACACTTACTAGCTGTGTGATCTTGGGCCAGTCAATTAACTCTCTTGGCCTCAGTTTCCTCATCTGTAAAATGAGCTGGAGAAGGAAATGGCAAACCATTCCAGTATCTCTGCCAAGAAAACCCTCACTGGGGTCATGAAGAGTCTGACAGGACTGAAAAACAACCGAACAACTGCTTAAATAGCACTTTAAGGTCCGCAAATATTATCTCCTTTTATCCTCACAACACCCCCGGGAGATAGGTACTATTATTATTACTACTCAGTAGTTGAGGAAACTGAGGCAGATCGAAATTAAGTGACTTTTCCAGGGTCACAAAATGTCTAGCAATATTTGAACTCAGATCTTCTTAACTTCAGGTCCACATCACCACCTAGTGGCCTGGAGTATATATAATAATATGAAATAGGAAGGAGTGGAGGAGGTGGCATAAGGGTTAAGTCTGGAAGGAAGTTAGGGATTCTGAAAGATGGACATGAGAGGGGAGTGCATTTCAGGAGTCAGGATAGCCTATGTGAAATCAGAGATGAAAGACATAGACTTTGATAAACTAGGAGCAGCCAGTGGGCTAATTTGGCCATAATATAAAATGATGTGGAATAATATGAAATAACTCAAAAGACAGGGACCAGATTGTGAAGGGCTTAAAATGTTAAGGTAAAGGGGGACAAGGTTGCACAGTAGATAGAGAGCCAGGTCTGGAGTAGGGAGGTCCTAGGTTCAAATCTAGCCTCAAAACACTTCCTAGCTGTGTGACCCTGGGCAAGTCACTTAACCCCCATTGTCTAGCCCTTGGAACTAATACAGAGTATTGATTCTAAGATGAAAGGTAAGGATTAAAAAAAATGAAAATGAAAATGAAAAAGGCTGAAGAAGAAAGAGAAAAGATTGCTTACGAGAGAGAGAAAAATCCCAAGTCTAGGGCAAGTTATTCCATGATATTTTGGGATGGAGCCAACCCGGAACATACTCAGAAATAAACTGAGAGAAGTCAAGTTATCCCAATCCAGAGGAACTCACAGATAAGCAAGCCCTCCTGACTGGGCAATGGACAGGACAGCCTCCTATCTGAGGTTGTCTCTTAGCAAAACTAGATATAAAGAAGGACTTAAGACCTTGAAATTGTAGTGGGTGAGGGGGACATCTCATAGGACATCAGAAAACCTGCCCTGAGCATTTGAGGAATTATATCTCTCCCCACTCCACAGAGGGTGTTTATGTGTGAAGCTAAAATCTGGTTGCAGTTCAGTTGTGCCTGAGATTATTTGTGACCCCATTAGGGGTTTTCTGGGCAGAGATCCTGGAGTGGTTTGCCATTTTCTTCTCCAGCTCATATGACAGATGAGAAAACAGAGACCAACAGGGTTAAGTGACTTGGCTAGGGTCACATAGCTAGGAAGTACCTGAGGCACTCTATCCATTGTGCCACCTAGCTGCTGAAGCTAAATTTCTGTGTGTCTGTGTCTTTCTGGCAATATATTTAATAGTAACTAACCTCTACTAAATCCAGAAGGCACAGGGGCTAAGGCTACGACCCCTGAGGAGTTGACAAAGATGAATAAGCTTCCCTGCTTGCTCCAGGCTCCCAAGGAGTTTATGGTCGAGCAAAGATGATAAGACCTGTGTTCAGATAGCCAGGCCTTAGACCCTACAAAGTGCCTAAGAGTGGTACAAAACAAAGTTTCTTCAGAGTTCAGAGAAGGGAGAAATCCCCTCTAATCCTATTTTTAGTTTAAACCTGGTTCTAGTGCTTTTTGTAAAGGGAGGGCTTACAACTTCTAAGAATTCCAGGTCAAGAATAAAGGAGCCGGGCAGCTGGGTAGCTCAGTGGAATGAGAGTCAGGCCTAGAGACTGAAGGTCCTAGGTTCAAACCTGGCCTCAGCCACTTCCAAGCTGTGTGACCCTGGGCAAGTCACTTGATTCCCATTGCCTACCCTTACCACTCTTCCACCTATAAGTCAATACACAGAAGATAAGGGTTTAAAAAAAATAAATAAATAATAAAAAAATTAAAAAAAGAATAAAGGAGCCCATGGGCAACTTGCTCTCTTCCCTCCCTCCCCATCCCAGACTTTTTAAC
>NW_025352622.1:0-2794 GCF_016433145.1 Gracilinanus agilis
CCTCATAGCCCCCAAACCCTACGATTTTAGCTCCCAGACCCCTCATAACCCCCAGACATCTTCCCCTCGTAACCCCCAGAATCCTCATAACTCCTAGAGGCCCACTCCCTCAAATAGTCCTAAATCCTACCACAGACATTCCCTCTCATAAACCCCAGGCCCTTTTCTTAAAATTTCATAGTGCCCAGAGCACTTATGATCCCCAGACCCTTCTCCTTTATAAACTCCACCCCTCTCAGCCCCAAGACCCTTTTCTCTCTCAGGTCCTTCACTTTGAACCTCTTCCAGACTCCTGCAGCCTTCTTTCTTCCCTCCAAGACCCCTTCCCCCACCTCCTTTTGCTCTGGTCTGGCCATAGCTGGAATAGTGAATACCCTTCCTGGGCTACAAATGGATCCAGGGATCACTGGGTCATGAAGGGATCGTAGGCAACCTCTGATCTCAGAACCCTCCATTGTGCCCCTAGAACCCTGCTGGATCCCTTCCCCCATCCTGCTGTACCCTGCCTCTTCCTTTCCTTTTTGCTAGTCCCTCCTTCCCCTGAACTTCCATTACCAACCCCACCTCTCTGCACTAATCAGACCCCTCTGGGACAGTTGTGTCCACTGCCAGGGCTACAGATAGATCCAGAGGATGAGAGGTTTAGAGGAAGGAGGAAAGGAGAAGCCTCAATTTGGAGTCCAGACCTGAGTTCAAACCTAACTCTTACATTCCCTATCTGTGTGTCCTTGGTCAAGATACATCTCTGGGTCTTAGTTTGCTTATCTGTAAAATGAGAAGATTAGACTAGACGACCTCCAAGTTTCCTTACAGCTCTAAATCACTGGCCCTATATTCCCTCCCTGACTCCTCCATCCAGAAGGGCTGCTCTCTTTCCCCTTCAGCATTCCCTTCTTTCAGCCTGTCTTGTTTTTGCCACTCTTTCCCTTCTCCTATTTCCCAAGAGCTCCTCTTCCAAAGAGGCAACACCCCACACATCCACCTATCAATTCTCAGTTTCTACATCACAATTATCTTGGATGTGTTTGCATGTGTGTACTTGTGTGCCTTTCTTTTCACTGACATAGCTACAGCCCTAGTACAAGGAAGTCCTCATTACTTCTCATATGCACTCCTAAACTATCTTTCTGATCAACCTCCTAGCCCCAAACTCTCCCTGCTTAGCCACCAAAGTGACTTTCCTAAATGGCGCAATCAGCTCCAGTGGCTCCCTCTTCCAGAACTCCAGAGACTTCCCAGCCTGGGCCTTTCTTATCTTTCCAGGTTTCTTATGCTTTACTCCCATCTACAAACCCAGAGATCTAGCAACACTGATCTAATTTAGTTTCTCCATCTCCTGTCTCAGTGTCTTTTCTCTAGTCTAGGACCTCTGCATGGCTACCATGCTCTGCCCAGGCCTGACCTCCGCCTCTCAGCTCCCCATCCTCTTTCAAGATTAAACTCAAATCTCACTTACAATAGGGTGTCTTCACCAATCTCTCCCACCCGACCCCATGCCAGCTGCTAATACCTTCTCTCCAAGATGGCCTTCTTTATATTCTTTATCCCAGTATTTCCTCATTAGATCGTAAGTTCCTTGAGGGTAGCAGGGGCAGTAGTTAGCATAGTGCTGGCACAGAGCAGGTGCTTGTTGACTGACAGTAATGTCTATTGATATCAATTAGCCAACCAGGCTTAATTAGCCTATAGGAATGATATTGACTAAGATACTGTAGTAAGAACTACAGCTGATGTAAACATCCCTCTCAAGCTGAGGGCCTGCTCTCCCACAGGTCTATTCAGGGTCCTGGGGAAAGTGGGCTCAAATTCAGAGCACATGACACAGCAAAGGTGGGGTCACTCATAGCTCCTGGAAGTCTTCTGCTAGAAGTCCATTTCTTCCCTTTATGGTGTACTTAAGAAGTTTCTCATTGGCATGGTGTAGACTCCCAGTAGACCTAAAACTGCTTTTCTTCAGTGGGTCTATTATGTCCTATGTTCCCACCTTGCTCTTCCAGGGACACCCTTGCAAAGTCCACAAATTTTCTGACCTTTCAAAATTCACAAGATCATTCTCTTGTCCAGGGGGCGGAGGTAATAGGTCCTGACCACCATCAATGGAAACCCCAGTCCTACAAATCCCTATAGGAGAAGCCAAAGACACAGGCAGTCACCTGACTCATGGGAACACCTCTACCTCTCCCAACCCCCTGCACTCTTTCTTTAGGTATTGGTAGTAGAAAGGGTAAGCTTTGTGCTGCCTGGAAAAATTGGTTATAGAACATAACCAGAAAAAAGCACTTGGGGGTAAAAATAGCTGAAGAGCCATCCATTTGGCAGTAGGCCTGAATCCATCCTGCTCTTTCACAGGAAGCCTAGCCTATCTTTTTTGTTTGTTTACTTATATGAAATTTATAGGATCACTAAAGCAGGAAGAAACCTTAGTAAAGCAAGCAACACAAAGAAAACAGAGCCAGGGGGCAGCTAGGTGACAAGCCAGGCCTGGAGTCATGAGGGCTTGGGTTCAAATCTAATCTCAGATACTTCCTAGCTATGATGCTGGGCAAGTCACTTAATCCCCGTTTGTCTAACCCTTGCCCTTCTGTCTTAGAGTTGTTTCTAAGATAGAACATATGGGTATTAAAGGAAAGAAAGAGAGAAGGAAGAAAGGGAGGGAGGGAGAGAAAGAGAGAAAGAAGGAGGGAAGGAAAGAAAGGAAGGAAGGAAAGAAGGAAGGAAGGAAGGAAGGAAGGAAAGGAAGGAAGGAAGGAAGGAAGGAAGGAAGGAAGGAAGGAAGGAAGGAAGGAAGGAAAGG
>NW_025352623.1:0-4074 GCF_016433145.1 Gracilinanus agilis
GAAGGAAGGAAGGAAGATCACTCTGTCTCTAGTCCTGGCTCTGCCACTGACTTTGTGACCTTGGACAAGTCACCCCTCTACCTGGGCTTCTTTCCCCTCATTTGTGAAGTGAGATGGAGAGTAGGTTGGGCTACATGCCTTCCAATGTTCCTCCAGATTCTGACATTCCATCTTCTGGGACCTTTCCCAGCTCTGACATTCCATGATTCCCTTAGATGTTGTCTAAGACACCTAAGAGACTGCCGACCCCCAGAGAACAGAGGCTGTTGGGGGGGCGGGAGGGGACACCCATGATCATCCCCCCTCCTTTCTCTCACCGTTCAGAACCCAGGAACTGGGCCCATGGTGCGGCCTCACTAAGTCGCATTCAGCTTGTCAAACTGAATGGAATCTTTCTTCCTGTGAAGAAGACACTCCCCCCACAGGAATCTTCCCACCTGCAGCTGCACCCCTGGGGAACATCTGCCCCACAGCTACCAAGAAATTGGTCCCCAGAGGCCTCCTCCAGCGGGCACCACCCACTAGCCATGGGCGTGATTCCTGAGGGACGAGGGGCACAAGGGAGCCCCCTGGAGCTTGGGGGGGAAGCTGGGCCCAAAAAGACTCCGTCTCCCCAGCCAAAGCAGGCTCCCTGCATCAGCTGGGGAACAGGTGGATGCCCGCCCCGGGGGAGGGGGGAGGGGGGAGGGGGACCGGTTCTGCAGTCAGGGCCCGACATTCACAAGAAGAAACTCAGCCAGCTCCCACCTCAGACCTGGCGTGTGATTAACAAAACAAATACACGAGAAATCTCGATTTCAACACATGGTGAGAGAAGCCGTGTCAGCGTGATGGGGGAGAGACGGAGGGGAGGGGTTTTGCCACCTCAATACCTTTCTCTTTTTCTGTTCAGTTTCAGGCAAACAGACTCTGAAGTGCTCTCCATTTAAAAAAATTTTTATTTTATTTTTACAAATGCTCAAACTTTCCTGCCACAAATTATTCTTGGCCGGCTTACAAGTAGAAAAGCTGCCTGTAGCTTTTACTTCACCAAAAAAAAAAAAAAAAAAAAAAAAAAAAAAGTCTTACGAAATATTTTGGTTGTGGGTTTAAGGTTTTTTCTTTCTTTCTTTCCCAATTGTAACTCTGAGTGTGAGTTCAGGAGTTCTCACCTTTTCGTGCATGAACAGTTTCGACATAGTTTAAATCCTTCCCCCTTGACAATTATCTCCAGTTTCCCTAATGTGATTTCACGGTTCTGGTTTCACTGAATCTATTATTTGGAACGTTGTTGGGAAAAGTAAATTGGAGCTGGGACGAGTCCCTTTTCTCACTTCATCTCCTACCCCCCACCTTCATCACCCCCCAAGTAGGGTCTTGCATCTGTCCCTTTACTCTGCAAATCACTTGGTCTCCTTGTAGCTCAGTTTTCTACTCTGTAAAATGGGAATGTGGATCAGCCAATCTCCGTTTCTGGTTATAATATTTTGTTCTACAAGTCCTTTCTTTTTTTTTTTTTCTTTCTTTTTTTTTTTTTTTAAATTAACTCCTACTTTCTGTTTTAGAATCAATGCTAAGCATCTGTTCCAGGGCAGAAGAACTGTAAGGGCTAGGAAATGGAGGTTAAACTACCTTTCCCACAGTCATACAGTTAGGAAGTATCTAAGGCCAAATTTGAATCCAGGATTTCTTGTCTCTAGCCCTGGTTTTCAATCTACAGAGCTACCTAGCTTCTTCCTCTAGAGTCCTTCTAACATTGATATTCTATGTTCTGAGGTTCCTTGCAGCTATGACTTTTTCGGTTCTAAGTTCCCTCCCAGTTCTGACACTCTGGGTTCTAAGGGTTCTCCCAGCTCTGACATTCTGGGTTCCAAGTTTTCTCCCAGTTCTGATATTCTGGGTTCTAAGTTTCCTCCCAGCTCTGACATTCTGATTCTAGGGACTCTTCCAGTTCTGATACTCTGGGTTCTAAGGTTTCTCCCAGCTCTGACATTCTGGGTTCTAAGTTCCCTCCAAGTTCTGACATTCTGTGTTCTAATGTTTCTCCTGATTCTGACATTTGGGGTTGTTAGGGTTATTCCAGCTCTGATATTCTGTGTTCTAATGCCCTGCCCAGTTCTGACATTTTCTATTCTATGGTTCCTCCCAGCCCTGACATTTTGGGTCCTACAGATCATTGTAGTTCTGGCATTCTATGCTCTGAGGGTTCTCTTGGCTCTGACATTTTCTGTTCTAAGGTTCCTCCCAACTCTAATATTCTCTGTTCTAAGTTTCCTCCCAGCTCTGATATTCTATATTCTAAGGTTCCCTCTGATATTTCATGTTCTAAGGATTCTCCCATCCTTGGCATTATATGTTCTAAGGAAACTTCCTAGCCTGACCCTTTATGTCCCAAGATTCCTTCTAGTTCTGACAGTCTCTGTCCTAAGATCCCTTTCAACTCTGCCATATGTCCTAAGGTCTCTTTCAGCTGTGAAGTTTTCTATTCTAAAGAATTTATAATGTATGACCTTTTTTTTTTTTTTTAAATTCAGAACTGTAGTTTCATTATCGTAGAGACTTTCCAGTATGGAGACTCCCTCCAACACATAGATGGGCACCTGTCTGTAATTTGGAGCCTCAGAGATTTGCCTGTGAGACTAAGATTAGTGCCTTGCTTGGGGCTATAGCTGGTATATAACAGGCATTGAGGACATGGAAGTGGGAGAATGATAATGGGATCATAGATCTTGTGCTGGAAGGACCTCAGAGGCCACCTAGTCCAAACCCCTTATTTTACAGCTGAGAAAATTTGAAGTCTAGAGAATAGGGAGAGGAAGGTAAGGGAATAAGCATTTATTAAGTGGCTACTATGTGCCAGGCACTGTGCTAAGTGCTCCACAAATATTATCTCATTTGATCATTACGACAGCCTTAGAAATTAAGTGGCATTATTATCCCCATTTATAACTGAGGAAACTGATTCAGAGGTTTAATGACTTGCCCAGAATCACACAGTTAGGAAATGTCTGAGGCTGGATTTGAACTCAAGTTTTTCTGTCTCTAAACTGAGGGTTTTATCCCCTGCCTCTGACAATAGGGAGCCACTGATTTTTAATAGTGGGATCTCATGGTGATATGGGTAGATTTGTACTTTTATCAGCAGGAGTAGCGAGGTGGCTCATTGGGTAAAGGCTCAGCCTGGAGTCAGGAAGTCCTGAGTTCAAATTAGACCTTAGACACTTCCCAGCTGTGCGTCCCTGGGGAAGTCACTTAACACTCAACACCTAGCACTTACCAATCTTCTGCCTTGGAACCAATACAAAATATTGTTTCTAAAGTGGAAGATAAAAGTTGTCGTTTTTAAGGAATAATTTTGGGAGCAGCTAAGTGTAGAATGTCCAGCTTGGAGTCAGGACCTGAGTTCAAATTTGACCTTAGACATTTCCCAGCTGTGTGACCCTGGACAAATCATTTAACCCCAATTGCACAGCCCTTACCACTCTTCTGCCTTGGAACCAACACCTGTAGCATTTCTACCAGTAAATTCCACAAGAGAAGGTAAGAGTCTAAAAAAGAAAAAAGAAGAATATCCATTTTTGAGCTACATGGAGGTTGGAAGAAGACAAGGCAAGGAGACCATTAGAAGACTCTGGTTGTATTTCAGAAGAGAATTGATGGGGAAAGGTCCTGGGGATTTTGTGGCTGGCTGCTAAGACTTGATGTAAATGTAATAACCACTGATGTGCAGCCAACTGTGTTACAGTGGGTCTAGACCTCAGATGACAGGAATATGGTCCCTTTCTGCTCTCATCTGAGCCTTTCCTACTGGATAGATCTAGAAGAACTTGTGCCTGGCTAGTATAGCCTCTGTGAACCCACAATGGCTATGCCAGGGAATGTGCAGGAGCCAGCTCCCAGAGACTCTGGAGAGCTTGTTGTTAAATTTTGCAGTGTGAGCAATTATGCTTCAGAAATCCACAAATTTGATCAACTCAGGCTAGATTGATCGTTTTCTCAATTGTCTAGTCTTGAGAAAGCAATGGAAAAAATATGAATTGGACATATTAAACCTAAAAGGGTGTCAGGCTTGTATTATATTATATTATATTATAT